>NW_004444110.1:62007-65652 GCF_000243295.1 Trichechus manatus latirostris
AAAAAAAAAAAAAAAAGATATTGAATCCTAACCCCTTTACCTGTGAATATGACCTTGTTTGGGGAAACAGGGTTTTTCATTGCAGATGTTATCACTTAAATTAACAATGTTCTGTTGGAATACAGTGGGTCCTTATTCCTTTTGAGTGGTGTCTTACAAAAAGGAGTCACACACACAAGGGGAAGACAGTATGTGAGAATCCCTCTACAGGCAAGGAACATGAAGGATTGCTAGCAACCACCAGAAACTAGGAGAGAGACATGGAATATGGAGAGGAACATGGAACCAGGGGAGACGTGGAGACTCTCTCAAAGTCCCAGAAGGAATCGACATGGCCAAGACCCTGACTTAAACTTTTAATCTCCAGAACTGCAAGAAAATAAATGTCTGTTCTTTAAAGCCACCCACCGTGGTATTTTGTTATGGCAGCACTAGGGAACTAAGACAGCCACTAAATTTGTGGTAATTTGCTACAGCAGCAAAGGAAACTAATATACTTACTCCCTAATAACTTAATACCTATAGAAATTAGGCAAATACCTTCTATTCTTGCTGTTTCACAGAGGGAAAACAAGAAGGATCAGTGATGTGTATCTCTCTTCTATACACTTTAATCAATGAATTTTTCTAACTCTCAGTCTTAGAAAGAAATAAAAGCCAGCCTCACAAATCAGATCAACTATGTGGAGGCGCTGGATGGATCCATAAGACGTTGACGATCTTACCATATGATGTTATTTAATGTGTGCGCTGCTAAGAAATGCTCCTTTCTAAATTGTTAGAGAAATTAAATGGAGACCCACTGAAAACAAACAAGGGATATTATTAAAACAAGCTGTGAGTGAAATCTTTCTTTATCAAACACTTCTGTCTGTAGGCACGTAAAGAAAAGAGAACTGGGGAGAAAAGATAAACGTTCAGAAAGTCTACATTATTGCTCTTTAAATAGCATTTGTAAGGAGTCAGCTCTGAAATGCCTGTCTGGATAACCCAGCAGAGGCAGCACTTAGAATAATTTATTTCATCCTGACATGATTTGAGGAAGTTTTTCTGACAATTCTTGACTAGATGATTAGAATCCTCCACGGGAAAACCATTATCGGGTAAGTGCTTGGACAGGAGTCTGGGATGGAGCTGCCCAGAACTTGGGTAATTGGTGTGAAACAGATTTTCTGAAGAGAATTTAAAATGAGAGCTAGATTCTGTTACTTTAGAAATAAAAATATGAAATTAAAGCCTTATATACTAATAAAGCTAAGTATAGTTTATTAAGAGGAATTATTACGCATAGTAACTATACAAAATATTGCACATACTATGTAGAACCTTGTTATGTTCTCCTGACATTAGTTATATTTAAGTTTTCCTTCAAGGTTACATTTTCCTATTCTCTCCTCAAACAGGGATATGACTAAATCCCAGGTGTTAAAATTCAAAGGGCACACACAGATATTGCTTTGGCCTAATTAAGGAATCCTTATCATAATTATACAACTTCTATTCTCAGTGGACTTATTGCCTGACTAAAAGGGCTATCATTTGACTTCCACAATCTCTTGTAACTTTCCATTTTGCTGCTACTTGTCTTGTGTCTCATACTCCTCCACTCAGTCCTATGTGCAAAATCTCATGCCGTCTGAATAACTTTGGGCAAATCGCTTTAACCTCGGTTTTCTTATCTATGTAATGGGATTACAGTAGTACGAGTTACACAGTCATTCAAACAGAACAAGGGGATACTTCCTGGTTGAAAATCAGGAAAGGTGCATGTCAGGGTTATATCCTTTCACCATACTTATTCAATCTGTACACTGAGCAAATAATCCAAGAAGCTGGACTATGTGAAGAAGAGCAGGGCATCAGGATTGGAGGAAGACTCATTAACAACCTGCATTATGCAGATGACACAACCTTGCTTGTTGAAAGCAAAGAGAACTTGAAGCATTTACTGATGAAGATCAAAGACTACAGCCTTCAGTATGGATTACACCTCAACATAAAACAAAAATCCTCACAACTGAACCAATAAGCAACATCATGCTAAACGGAGAAAAGATTTAAGTCGTCAGGATTTCATTTTACTTGGATCCACAATCAACAACCGTAGAAGCAGCAGTGAAGAAATCAAATGACGTATTGTATTGGGCAGCTCTGCTGCAAAAGACCTCTTTGAAGTGTTAAAAAGCAAAGATGTCACTTTGAGAACCAAGGTGTGCCTGACTCAAGCCATGGTATTCTCAATTACCTGATAAACGCATTTGAAAGCTGGACAATGAATAAGGAAGACCGAAGAATTGACGCCTTTGAATTGTGGTTTTGGCGAAGAATGTTGAATATATCACAGGCTGCCAAAAGAACAAACAAGTCTGTCTTGGAAGAAGTACAGCCGAGTGCCCCTTGAAAACGAGGATGGCGAGACTTCATCTCATGTACTTGCACATTATCAGGAAGACCAGTCCCTAGAGAAGGACACCATGCTTGGCAAGGTAGAGGGTCACCAAAAAAGAGGAAGACCCTCAATGAGATGGATTGACACAGTGGCTGCAACAATGGGCTCAAACATAGCAACACTTGTAAGGATGGAGCAGGACTGAGAAGTGTTTTGGTCTGTTGTACAGACAGTTGGTATGAGTTGGAACCGACTGGACAGCACCTAACAACGATAACAATTCCACAGGATTGTCATGAAGATTTGTTGTTGTTAGGTGCCATGGAGTCAATTTCCACTGATAGCGACTTCATGTGACAGAGTACAACTGTCCCATAGGGTTTTCTATATTGTAATCTTTATGGAAGCAGATCACGAGGTCATTCTCCCACAGAGTGGCTGGGTGGGTTTGAACCGCCAATCTTTAGGTTAGCAGCCCAACACTTAACTGTTGTATGAGGACAAGTACAACATACTGTTTAGGATAATTTGGTTTCCTATCAGGATGTTGCTATAAGGAAACAAACAAATGTAACATTTTACATACACATCCCAGAAAATAAACGTTTAGAAATATCCCTTAAACTAGGACAAAGAAGGACTCTAATATTTCCATTTATCAATTTTCTGCCAGACAAGTGATATGCATATCACATTTAGTCCTCACACCTGATGTGGTATAGTTATTAACACCCTGAGATATAAGCAACAGAAAGGTTACATAACTTGTCCAAGGCCCATAAACTACTAAATAATGGGGCAGAAGCTTCACCCCTTGTATCTCTGATACTAAAGCCTTCTATTTTTATCATGCTGCCTCCCAGCTTCATAGTAAAATGATACACTCTTCCGTTGAAGATAATGCAGAGACTGTTAAATGTTTCTTCTTTCCTCACACAGTAGCCTCAAAGTCAGTGTAATAACAAGAAAAGCAATGTTGAGAAATAAAATGGCATTGCTCGGCCACCCCAGGAAGGGCAGCATCTTCTCAGAAGACCAGGCTCTTTGTTAAATTTTGTGTCTGAGTTATCTATTGGAGCCCTGGTGGCACAGTGGTTAAGAGCTTGGCTGTTAACCAAAAGGTTGGCAGTTCGAATCCACCAGCCACTCCTTGGAAATCCTATGAAATGCCACAAGTGGATGACTTTAAAAACAGAAATTTATGTTTAGGAGGCTAGAAGTCCAAATTCAGAGAGCCTGTTCGGGGTGAAGTCTTT
>NW_004444110.1:66185-78203 GCF_000243295.1 Trichechus manatus latirostris
CCTGCTCATCACGCCCTGAAGAGGATTCAGGGAGAGGAAGAGAGAAAAAAGGAATGAAACCACTCTGCATCATTTTGTGGACAGGGTGTCTTCATTTAGGCAGGAAATCTTCATATATTACTTACCACCCATAATTAGCAGGTAGAATGTTATTTCCTATAGAGCACCCTGTAGGAAGGCAGCTTCTTTGTCCTACCATGCTTTGCACTGTCTCTGTGATGTACTGTTTGTCCTTGAGAGGTCAGGCCGTGTGTCTGTGCATATGAGAGGGAGGAGACAAAGGGGAAAGCAGAGACAGACATGGTCCAAGAATGAACACAGGGGACCCGGAGTAGATTTGGAAGGCCACACAAGCATGTGGAGACACCATCACATTCCTCTAGCCAGGGCTCCCAACCGGTTGGTTCTGGTTCGAACCCCTGCTGAGAATTTTCATTTCTACCCCAGATATACTTAATCAAAATCTACATTTTAACAAGATCTCCAAATGAGTCTTACGTGTAATGAATTTTGAGAACCACTGTTTTGCTAGTGGTTCTCAGAGTTGGTCCCTAACCAGCAGCATTAGTATGCCTGGGAACTTGTTAGCAAGGGTTCAACAGAACGAATGGGTTCAAAACCCTGCCTCCAGCAGAGGGCCTGGGGGGAGGGGGGTAGATGGCACTTGAGCACTGAAGGCCTCGACCCCATACTGCCCCAGGTGTTTTCCGAATGGGAATGTATCCTTTGGGAAATACTCTGTCATAAGTTATTCAGTCTCATTGTCCTGGCTGGGAGTAAGAGGAGAGGGAATAGATTCCAGAAAAAGGATTCTAGGGTAGGACAGTAAGGTTTTCCCGTAGTTATTTATTTGACTTACAAACATAAGCTTTATTGGAGGGGAGGGAAGAAGAGGGGGAGGAGTGGGGCTAGTTGTACTTTAGGCTCCCGACCACCGCTGCAGGCAAGCTCTGCTGCTCCAGCCACACCTCACTGGACTCCATATCCATCTTGTCCTCCCTCAGTTCCAGTCCCATCTCCTCCAGGCTGGCTTGCTGGGACAGTTCTGCCAGCTCATCGTGGGAGGCATGGCTCCTCACAAGGTTTCACAGGCCACCGGGGCCTCCAGATTCATGCCATCACAACCACTTTCCTTTATGTCTACGTCAGAGGGTAGGCTGCTGCTCACGGGCTGGCCAAAGAATCCAAGATCAGCAGGTAAAATGGCAGGCTGGGAGGCTGATGAATCCCAAGATCGGCAGGCAATACTGGAAGGCCACTGGCTCAAATCCCAAGAACTGGAGGTCAGATGATGACAAGTAATCCAGAGGGAGAGCTTTGCTGGAACATCCATTTATATACTGCAGGCAGGCCACACTCCCAAGGAAACTTCCTTTCAACTGACTGGCTGCTCATAGCAGATCTCATCATGAAGATGATTACATTACATAAGATCTCATCATGTAGTTGTTAGGTACCGTCTAGTCGGTTACAACTCTTAGCAACCCTATGTACTACAGAAAAACACACTGCCCAGTCCTGCATCATGCTCACAATCAGTATGCTTGAGCCAATTGTTGCAGCCACTGTGTCAATCCATCTCGTTGAAGGCCTTTCTCTTTTTTGCTGACCCTGTACTTTACCAAGCATGATGTCCTTCTCCAGGGACTGATCCCTCCTGATAACAAGTCCAAAGCATGTTTAAGACGTAGTCTCGCCATCCTTACTTCTAAGGAGCATTCTGGTTGTACTTCTTCCAAGACAGATTTGTTCATTCTTCTGGCAGTCCACGATACATTCAATATTCTTCACCAACACCGCAATTCAAAGGCGTCAATTCTTCTTCAGTCTTCCTTACTCATTGTCCAGCTTTCGCATGCATATGAGTCAATTGAAAACACCATGGCTTGGGTCAAGCACACGTTAGTCTTCAAGGTAACATCTTTGCTTTTCAACACTTTAAAGAGGTCTTTCACAGAAGATTTGCCCAAAGAAATACATTGTTTGATTTCTTGACTGCTGCTGCTTCCATGGGTGTTGATCGCGGATCCAAGTAAAATGAAATCGTTGATGACTTTGATATTTTCTTCATTTATCATGATGTTGTTTACTGGTCCAGTTGTGAGGATTTTTGTTTTCTTTATGTAGAGATGTAATCCATTCTGAAGGCTGTGGTCTTTGATTTTCATCAGTAAGTGCTTCAAGTCATCTTCACTTTCAGCAAGCAAGGTTGTGTCATCTGCATAACGCAGGTTGTTAATGAGTCTTCCTCCAATCCTGATGCTGCTTTCTTCTTCATATAGTCCAGCTTCTTGGATTATTTGCTCAGTATACAGATTGAATAGGTACGGTGAAAGGATACAACCCTGACGCACAACTTTCCTGACTTTAAACCACACAGTATGCCATTGTTCTGTTACAACTGCCTCTTGATGTATGTACAGGTTCTTCATGAGCACAATTAAGTGTTCTGGAATTCTCATTCTTCACAATGTTATCCATAATTTGTTACGATCCACACATTCCAATGCATTTGCATAGTCAGTAAAACACGGTAAACATCTTTCTGGTATTCTCTTCTTTCAGCCAGGATCCATCTGACATCAGCAATGATATCACTGGCTCCACGTCCTCTTCTGAATCCGGCCTGAATTTCTGGCCATTCCCTGTCAATATACTGCTGAAGCCACTTTTGAATGATCTTCAGGAAAATTTTGCTTGCATCTGATATTAATGATATTGTTCAATAATTTCCACATTCGGTTGGATCACCTTTCTTGGGAATAGGCATACATATGGACCTCTTCCAGTGAGTTGGTTAGGTAGCTGTCTTCCAAATTTCTTGGCACAGACCAGTGAACACTTCTAGACCTGCGTCCATTTGCTGAAACATCTCAATTGATATTCTGTCAATTCCTGGAGCCTTATTTTTCACCAAGGCCTTCAGCACAGCTTGGACTTCTTCCTTCAGTACTATCAGTTCCTGATCATATGCTACCTTTTGAAATGGTTGAACGTCGACCAGTTCTTTTTGGTATAATGACTCTGTGTATTCCTTCCATCTTCTTTTGATGCTTCCTGCGTCATTTAATATTTTCCCCATAGAATTCTTCACTATTGCAACTCAAGGCTTGAATTTTTTCTTCAGTTCTTTCAGCTTGAGAAATGTGGAGCATGTTCTTCCCTTTTGGTTTTCTATCTCTAGCTCTTTGTACATGTCATTATAGTACTTTACTTTGTCTTCTCAGGCTACCCTTTGAAATCTTCTGTTCAATTCTTTTACTTCATCATTTCTTCCTTTTGCTTTAGCTATTTGACGTTGAAGAGCAAGTTTCAGAGTCTCTTCTGACATTCATTTTCTTTTCTTTCTTTCCTGTCTTTTTAATGACCTCTTGCTTTCTTCATGTATGATGTCCTTGATGTCATTCCACAGCTTGTCTGGTCTTTGGTCATTAGTGTCCAATGCATCAAATCTGTTCTTGAGACGGTCTCTAAATTCTGGTGGGATATACTCAAGGTCATATTTTGGCTCTTGTGGACTTGTTCTAATTTTCTTCAGTTTCAACTTGAACTTGCATATGAGCAATTGATGGTCTGTTCTGCAGTTGGCCCCTGGCCTTTTTCTGACTGATGATATTGAGCTTTTCTATTGTCTCTTTCCACAGATATATTCGATTTGATTCCTGTGTATTCCACCTGGTGAGGTCCAAGTGTATAGTCGCTGTTTACGCTGGTGAAAAAAGGCATTTGCAATGAAGAAGTCATTGGTCTAACAAAATTCTATCATGCAATCTCCGGCATCATTCTATCAGCAAGGACATATTTTCCAACTACTGATCCTTCTTCTTTGTTTTCAACTTTCACAGTCCAATCACCAATAAGTATCAATGCATTCTGATTGCATGTTCGATCAATTTCAGACTGCAGAAGCTGCTGAAAATCTTCAATTTCTTCATCTGTGGCCTTAGCGGTTGGTGCATAAATTTGAATTATAGTTGTATTAACTGGTCTTCCTTGTAGGCATATGGATACTATCCTATCACTGACAGCGTTGTACTTCAGGACAGATCTTGAAATGTTCTTTTGACGATGAATCCAACGCCATTCCTCTTCAAGTTGCCATTCCAGTCATAGTAGGCCGTATGATTGTCCAATTCAAAATGGCCAGTACCAGTCCATTTCAGCTGAAAGATCTCAACATGGCAATGATTAAATTATATTACATACCATCATGGAGATGATTACATTATATTAGATCTCATTACATCATTACATAGCTGTCAAGCTACATCATAATGCCAAACCCCTGAGAATCATGGCCCAGCCACGTTGACACACAACCTTAACCATCACACTTGGTAGAGATGGTTTTCTGCTCCAGTCCTGTACTGGGTAATGTTGCTCTGGAAATTAATGGATGGGCCTGCTTGACATGAATAAGTAAGGGCAGTGCACCTGTTCCTGTACTGTCTAACACTAGGGCCCACCTGGCACTAGCAGCAGCAGTGGCAGCAGCATATGGAGAAGTTCTAGGCAGAGGGAAGCTATGAAGTGAACAGATGCCTCACACTGGCAGCCTCACACTGGCAGAAGTAAGGTGACCCTAGAGAAGCAGCCTGCAGTGTGTTCTGATGCTGGTACATGCCAGAAGTCAAGTCTTTTTTCTCCCAAATAACTAGAAACAAATGATTGTGGAAAAGTTACCTGGAAAGAGTTGGAGAGGCAGGCGTGGAAGTGTGTGGAGAGAGGCATTTGGGGCATGATAGGTGCTCCACTGAAAACATCCTTTGACGTTGAGTCGATTCCTACTCATAGTGACTCTGTAGGACAGGGGAGAACTGCCCCATAGGGTTTCGAAGGAGCAGCTGACGGATTCAAACTGCCAACCTTTTGGTTAGCAGCCATAGCTCTTAACCACTATACCACCAGGGCTCCAAATAGGTGCTCAGTAAAGATATTTATCCTTTTACCCTCCATGATGGCCTGCTTGGTATTTTGAGTTGTCCTATAATGTATTTGAGTTCCTACCTACAGTTTATGGGCTTATCCCCATGGAGTTTCCAAAAAAAAAAAGATTATCCATTTTCATCACTGCAAAGCATTGAGCAGTAAAGTAATTAAACATTTGCCCTCTGACTTATATCGCCTGTCCTCACCTCTGGGTTATCAGTTTAATTACTATGTGGCCTAAGGCAAGTTATTTAGCCTCTCTAGACCCCAATTTTCTTATCTGTAAACAGGGATAGTAATAGTACCTAATTTACAATATTTTGTAAAGATTCAACTGGAGAAGTAATATGATTTGCAGAGTTGTTGGCGTATCATAAGTGCTCAGGAAACGTTATCTTTAATTGTAATTATTTCTAAAATTCTAGGAATCCCTACCTTCCCCTATGGATGACAGTGATGACCCACGTGAGAAAGGATAACAGAGCCAGCGATGTCTGACCATTTAATTGATGCTGTGTCCACAGGAAGGAGCTCCAGGCTTTAGCTCAGTGGTTCTTAACCTTGGCTGCAGATTAGAATCACCTGGGGAGCACTTAAAGTCCCTGATGCTATGCTGCTCCTGGACTAATTAAATCAGAATATCCAGGGATGGCATCCAGGCATCCATCATTTTTAAAGCTCTCCAGGTTATTCTAAAGCACAGCCATGACTGGGAACAATTACACTAGCTCCTTGCTACTCCAGGTGTAGTCTCAGGACCAGCAGCCTTGGCATCACTTGGGAGCTTGTTAGAAATGTTGGCTCTTGCTAGACCCCAGCTCCAGATGTACTGAATTAGCCTGCAGTTCAATAAGATCCCCAGGTGATTCACTTGCACATTCAAGTTTGAGAAGTGTGGCTCTAGCTGGAGGTCTCCAGCAATACTTCTAAGCGATTGCCCTCAGCAGCAAGTAATCTGACCAGCATCAGAATCTCCTGGTCGTAATTTCTGTCAGCTTTTACCTGGCCAGCAACTCCCAACAATGCTTCCTATCCCACCATTTGCACCTCCTCAGTGCTGAAACAGTAGCCCAGTTCCCTGTTTCTCTCACAGCAACCCCTCTAGAGGGCAGTGCCACCCAGCTCTGTGGAGGAACTTGTTCAAGGACCTGTTGCATATCATTAACCAAACACTCCATGTCACCTTGTTAGTTGTCTCCTCAACTTCTTTTGCTGTTTAGTCAGTAAGGACAGAAGTTCACTGGCACCCTTTGGCTTAGGGAGACATCATGCACTCCTAGCAAAGGCACCTAAAGAGTTGCTGTATATACTCCAACACTCTACTAGGCAGTCTCTGGATTTTGGTAACTAGGTTAGAGGACCTTGCAAGACTTCCCAATTTCTTTTCACAAGTCATCTCTTAATAGAAATAAATAGGCCAAAAATATTCTAGAAACAGGTGCATACAGCCTTGTATTATCAGTATAGGCTTGGTTACAGTGCAGTAACAACTCCAAGACATCATCTGCTGCATTCAGGGTTCGTCCGCTGCCAGCAATGTCTGGCAGTGGGACTCTCCCCACCACAGTCACTCAGGTTCCCAGAACAACCAAGACTTCACCTCAATACATGTTTCATCCATTGCTGAGGCAGGGAAAAGGAAACTGCAGAGTCTCATACTGAAAATGAATTTTTTTTTTTTGTCTAGTGGTGATGCATTTGGCTTCCACCTCATTTCACTGCCCTAGCAGGCTACAGGAGTAACTTCAAAGAATGACCAGAAATGAACTCTTACTATGGCCTTGTAAGAAAAGAAAAATCACATCTGGATGAACATATCTTTATACTCCCCCCTTTTCTGTTTCTTTTGAATTGTTTGTTACATTTCAAAAGAAATGTTCGTATCTATATGGCACCCTAATAAAACAGGAACCATAGTTTAATCTATCCCTTTGTCTCTCCCACCCTCTCAACTCTCATGTTGATATTTTTTAGACTTTTAATTCTGCGTTATTACAGGTATGTTTGCTCTTTTTTTCTCGGTCTTACTCATTCGAAAGATAAAAATATTACTAAATAAAACGTTAATATTTTCTTATCACTTCGTTTGGATTTGAATCATCTCTTCTGGAAGTACTTCTTTGAAAACAGTTTTCAATAACGGTTTTCTTGTGGTAAAGCTTCTAATGCTTATATGCCCAAAAGTATTTTTATAATACTCTTACAGTTGAATCAAAGTTTGACTGGATATACAATTCTAAGTTCAAATTACATTCCTTTAATTCTTTGAGAAGACACCATTGTCTTCTTGCTTCCAGTGCTGTTGGAAGTTTGACAGAAATTTGATACTTCTTTGTGTGTAATCTGCTCTTTCTCTACCAGCTTTTAGAATTTCCTTTTCATCTTTGAGTTCTTAAAATTTTACTACAATTTGTCTATTTGTGGCTTTTCCCTATCATCATCTTTATCACTCTAGGATCTCTTCATTCTGAAGTCCTTCATTTTTTTTTAATTCCAGGAAATTTTTATTATTTATTCACATATTATCACCTCTCCATTTTTATTTCTCCCTTTATCTGTGATTCCTATTATCCAGATATTAGTGCTTCTACATTTTAAAAAAAAATCATTGTCTTTTCTTTCTGGGAGAGCTCCTCCGTCTAATCTTCTAATTTGCTGATTTGTTCCTTGGTGGTATCCATTCTGCTATCTAGCCCATCTATTATGTCCTTTACTTCAACTATTATGTTAAAGGAGTCCTGGTGGTACAATGGTTAAGTGCTCGACTGCTAACCAAAAGGTTGGCAGTTTGAACCCACCAGCTGCTCCACAGCAGAAAAGACCTGAGTGTCTAGCCCATAAAGATTTCAGCCTAGGGAATCCTATGAGATAGCTCTACTCTGTCCTTTGGGGTCATTATAAGTTGGAATCGACTTGATGGCACATAGCAACAGCATGTTTTCGTACCTAATAATTCTGTGATTCTCCTCTATGTTTCCTCGTTCTTGTTTCATGTTAGTTATATGTACTCTTATTTCTTCTAGCATATGTTTTAGTCTTATATTAAATTCTTGGTCCATCTGTTTTAATATTTCTGCTTCTAACAGAACTTGAAATCTACTGTATTATTTTTCTTTTGAAATAGTTATGCTTCTCAAAAGTCTTATTATTTTAGCCTGTAAATTTATTTTCCCCCGGAGGTATGGACTACTTAATGTGTTGGGAGAAGGCAGACCTTGGTCGTTGTCAAACCCAATGAGCTCAGAATGTACATGTTTGGAGGTGAGATGGTATGGCTGAGTTCTAAAGTGGAGAGCCTAAACCACCAAAAAGCCACAGTCAGTAACTTCTCACCCCACAAAACACTTCTTCAGGTTGTTGGGGCTCTATCCTTGGCAAGAGGAGATTCATTAGATTGTATTTTGTCAGCTCTGGTGGTTTGGTGAGGATCTTGGTAACTGCACCAAGTTGGTTAGCCAGCAGTTGTGTCTCTCAGCTCCTTTCAAGCACAGAATTTCTGTGGTGCCCTGATTTTACTCCTAAGAACACTAGGACCAGAGAGTGACTTGCTATAGATACTGGGGAAGGTACTATTGGTCCCACGGTAAAGGGAGAGAAGAACACCAACAGTCCTCCTGTTTAGGCTTCTCCCACCCAGCCTGGCTGCCTCCCACTCAGACCAAAGCCATTCCCCACTCTGATTACCCAAGGAGCTTCTCAGTTACCTGTTTCCTAGTGTTTTCCTACAATAGTTCTTTCGGTGTTGACCTTGGGAGTGGGAGGAAGGCAGCAGTCCTGCTAATTTAGCACCTTGGTTTGAATCTGACATTAAGTCTATTTATGTAACTGCTTTGTTTTAATATATCTTTCTATACAGAGTCTGTAGCCCAATACTTCCTCATTTTAAATATTAATGGTGAGCTAAGGTGGTGCAGTGGTTAAGAGCTCCACTGCTAACCAACAGGCCGGCAGTTCAAATCCACCAGCCACTCCTTGGAAACCATACGGTGCATTTCTACTCTGTCCTATACGGTCTGTATGATTTGGAATCAACTCGACAGCAACGGGTTTGGTTTTTTGGTTTTAAGATTATACTAATATAAAAATGAGTGTTAAGACATTAAAATCATTTAGGTTAAGTAAAGTAACAACCTAGAATTATTAATCCAAAATAACCACTACCAAGGTCCCTGGGTGGCACAAATGGTTTACGCTCAGCTGGTAACCAAAGCATTGCAAGTTCAAACCCACCCAGTGTCACCACAGAAGAAACAGGCCTGGCAACCTGCTTCCATAAAGATTACAGCCGAGAAAACCTTATGGAGCAGTTCTAGTCTGTAACACGTAGGGTCTCCATCAGTCACAAAAATAACAATAGCAAAATAACCACTACCTATGTAATAACTGCTACCAATCTTCTGTCAATTTGTCATACTATGGTGTCTTGAGTGTGGCTGTGATGCTGGAAGCTATGCCACTGGAATTTCAAATACCAGCAAGGTCATCCATGGTGGACAGGTTTCAAGTGACATATTGCACAAGGCAAATCTGCAAAAGACCTCTTTAAAGTGTTAAAAAGCAAAGATGTCACTTGAGAACTAAAGTGCACCTGACCCAAGCCAGGATATTTTCAATGGCCTCATATGCATGCGAAAGCTGGACAATGAATGAGGAAAACGAAGATGAATTGATGCCTTTGAGTTATCGTGTTGGCGAAGAATATTGAATATACCATGGACTACCAAAAGAATGAACAAATCTGTCTTGGAAGAAGTACAGCCAGAATTCTCTTTAGAAGTAAGGCTGGCAAGACTTTGTCTCATGTACTTTGGACATGTTATCAGGGGTACGAGTCCCTGGAGAAGGACATCATGCTTGGTAAAGTGGAAGGTCAGTGAAAAAGAGGATGCCCTTGATGAGACGGATTGACACAGTGGATGCAACAATGAGCTCAAACTTGGCAACAACTGTGAGGATGGTGCAGGACCGAGCAGTGTTTTGTTCTGTCGTACACAGGGTCGCTATGAGTTGGAACCGACTCGACGACACCTAACAACAAAGTAATAATTGTGTTTTTTCCAGTAAGTAGACTGAAATCCCAATGAGTTTAAAATGAAAAATAAAAACCCATACAAGGGGGCCAAGCAGACAGTGAAAAATCGCATAGAACAAGCAGGTCCTATGCTAAATGAAATACAGCTTCTACAGGAAACAAGTGCAATTTAAAGAATAGAATTTGAGCAATGAAAAAATATGATTTGGATTATCACATGATAAAATAAATATTCATAAGTCATACTTATGTAAACAAATAACAGAATAAATAAATGAGGGAGAAGGGACAAATCTTCCTTACAGAATAATTCCAATTAATAAATCTTCAAGAAATGAAGACTACAGAAAATCACCATGAGAACACCACGGTAAAAACTGCTGCAAGCAAGATCCACTGATGGATGTTAAAATTAGTGGGTGGAAACTTAGGGAGATACAGGATATTTTCTGGGATGTATTAAATTATGTCCCCCCAAAATATGTGTTAGAATTCTAACCCCCTTTACCTGTGAATATCATGTTGTTTGGAAATAGTTTCCAAACCTAAACCTAATCACTCCTAAATTATAAAAAGAGCAGATTAGACACAGAGATATACACACAGGGGAGAGGAGGGACGGATGCCATGTGGGGAGCCTCTACAAGTCAAGGAACTAAGGAATGCTCCAGACTGCATGCAAGGAAGGAATCAACACACCTTAATTTAGAGTTTTAGTCTCCAGAAATGTGAGAAAATACATTTCTATTCTTCTAAACCACCCACTTGTAGTATTTGTGTTACGGCAGCACTAGGTAACTAAGATCCCTGCATAATCTCAAAGTATCTCCTTCAAAAATATGTATTTGTTGCAAAAGGGAAAGTGGTAACTTTATACTACAGAAAACTGGCAGAAACCACCATAACCAAGTGATCAAGATTAACATCATCAGTTATAAGACATGTCAACATCACGGAGCTCCTGAGAAGGGAAAAATAAGGACACCTCTCTGGTGCTCTTTCCAGTTAATTCATAACCCCAGTCAAATCAGGAGAAACAGCAGATGAACCCAAATGGAGGTGCACTCTACATAATAAAAATGTCTAAGTCATAAAAGACAAGGAAAGATTTAGAAAGTGTCACAGACTGGAGGAGACTAAGGAGACATGACAACTAAATGCAACGTGAGATCCTTGATTGAATCATGGACTAGAAAAAGGACATTATTGGGAAAATTGTGAAATCCAAATAAATTCTATAGTTTAATTAACTGTATCATACCAATTGTTTCGTGGTTGCCCCTCAGAGGGTGCAACTGAACCCCACCCAACACGGGTGTGCATTTTGAGACTAACGATGCCACACACACACCAAGAGGGTATGAAAGGTGTATTCCTCTCCCAACGAGGCTTTCTGGGGAAGGCAGCACAAGCACTCAAACCAGTGGGAAATAACCGGAGTGAAAGGAGAGGCAAGTGGCTTTGGTGGTGTTTATGGTGGTAGGGAACGGGGCTGATGAAGATTCCTTCGAATGTGGGCAAGAGCTTGTGTGTGATTTAAACTTCCCATGGTTGCCAAAGGAGGAAGTACCCAGACATTCTTATCAGCTTGCCCAGAGGTATGGCAAGAGGGAAAGGGGAGGGGTGGGCTTAAAAGTTATCAGCATCAGACAGCAAAATTGGAGTCAGACTCTTAAATACACAAATGTTCATTTCTTAGTGTTGATAACTGTATTATTATTATTTAAGATGTTAACATTTGGGGACACTAGGTGAAGAATGAGTCCCTGCATGTTACAGTTACCAAGTTCTGCTCCTAACCTAAAGGTTGGAGGTTCGAGTTCATCCAGAGGTGCCTTAGAAGAAAGGCCTGAGGATCTACTTCAACAACATCAGCCACTGAAAACCTCATGGATCACAATTCTACTCTGACACACATGGGGCTGCCATGAGTCGGAATCAACTCAATGGCAACTGGGGAAAAAAAAATGAGAAAAACTAGAACATTCTCTACTATTTTTGAAACTCCAGAGTAAATCAAAAATTACCTCAAAATGAAAAAATAAAAGTTCATTTAG
>NW_004444110.1:78303-92647 GCF_000243295.1 Trichechus manatus latirostris
CTCAGAAAAAATATGTAAAGATATGAATCCATACGATCGGAAGAACAAAGCTCAAACAAAATATATAAAAATAAATTTACACCTAGACAAATCAGTAAAATTGATGAACACTAAGACAAAGAGATCATAAAGGCAGTCATAGAAAGAATTATCTGCAAAGAAGTAATTTAATAACTAACGTATTGATTGCTGACTATATTACGCATTGTTCTAAGTGATTTACAAGTATTACACCCACTTCTCACTTATCAACATGGTCAGGTTCCAAAGACCAGGGTGTTATGCAAAAATGGATGACGACCACATCAGACCACAAAATGTAGGATGACATCATTATGTAACTGCCAAACCACTGAGAACCATGGCCCATTCAAGCTGACGCATAACCTTAACCATCACAGCCAGCCTTACTCTTACCTTGCAACCTGGCACAACTTACTGCCAGATGGCTGTCGTTAATGCACAAAATAAATAATAGACTTTTTACTATTGTTGTAAATGTGAAATGTCAGATAATGAAAAGTTAATAAGTCAGGAGTAGGTGTACTTATTTTATCCTTTAAACAACACAATGAGAAAGATATAATGATGATTTTATTTTTAAGATGTCAAAACTGAGGCCAAGAAAAGTGCTCAACTTCACACAGCCTGTCAATGACAAGAAAAGGATTAAAATTCCAGCCGTCTGCATCCAGAGTCTATGTTCTTAGGCATCACACTATACTCTATACTTTTTTTTTTTTTAAGTAAAATACAACAAAATGTTTAACGAGCAAATACATCTTAGCAAATATGAAACTGCCACAGAGAGTAGGAGAGGGCTAGGGTCCACGGGATTGGGAGTACGTCCGGGGCAGACCAAAGACAAAAGAATCAAGTACATAAGAAATCAGGGAGGGACCAGAGAGGGCCAAAGGGCAGGAGCTGTGGTTCTGGAAAGGGAGAGGGGCTGGGCACTGAGGGTAGGGCAACAAAATTCAAGTTTGGCCATAAAATACAAACACGTCATGTTCCTACCATGGGGAAGAGGAGGGGAAGGTACAAGGGAGGAGGAGAGGCTGTTTGGGGAGGGTTGTGGGGGACCTAACCCGCCCCGTGTATGCCAGTCCCCATCCCAACCCTGCCCTCTGTCTGTGGGCGCGTGTCTCCCCGCCCCCACCCCACCCCAATGGCTGCCATTCCAGTTGCTTCCCGCTGTCACTCCTCTGCCCAACGTCTTCAGAGGTGGAAAAGAGGGGGGTGGGAGGGGAGGAAGCCCCCTGCTAGCCCTGCCCCCCGCCCACCCCGGCCGCCTCTACCAGAAGTCCCGGCGGTGGTAAGAGTCAGGGTCACAGTATTTTGTGACAACCACTCTGTTGGCGAACTTGCGGCCCGTCAGGCCCTGCATGGCCTTTTGGCAGTCAGACACGGTGGTGAACTCCACGAAGATCTTTCCGCAGCCTGGCACCTCCACGCCGTTCACGGGCCGAGGGACCTCCATGGACTTGACGCGCCCGTACTTGCTGCACTCGTCACGCACGTCCTCCACGATCTCCTCGTACTCCTCGTCGTCCAGCAGCTCCTCGGGCAGCACCATGTTCATGAGGCACAGCACCTCGGTCGGGTGGCCGCCCAGCTGCACCTGGGAGCTCCTAAGCCCTGGCACCTGCAGGGTCACCGGCATCTGGCTGATGGTGCTCAGCGTGGCACTCCCGGCCCCCACACGGCCCCGCTGGACGAACAGTTTCTTGTCCCCCAGCTGCATGCCGTTGAGCCCCGCAGTGGCCTGGTCCGCGGCGCTGCTGTCCACGTACTCACAGAAGGCGTGGCCCTTGGAGAGCCCCGAGGCGCTGTCCTTGACCAGGCTGAAGGCCTTGAGAGGCCCGAACGAGGTCAGCAGCTCCTTCACCTGGTCGTCATTCAAGTAGTTGGGTAAACCTCCGATGAAGAGCTTGTGGTCAGAGTCGGCGACCACAGTGGACGCACCTCCAGCCATGTAGACAGAGAGGTTCTCCGACATGCTGGGCAGCGGCTGGTAGTCGTGAGGTCTGCGGATCTTCAGGGACTGGCCCTGGAAGATGATGCCGTCCAAGGCCGTGGCCTGGGTGGTCTCGTCTACTGAGCGGAACTCCAAAAAGGCAAAATTCTTGTCCTGGTTGATCTGCACAGCCAAGACCGGGTTGCCAGGGGCCTGCGTCAGTACCCCTAGGCGCATCTGGGCGTTGAAGAAGTCCATCATGGCTTCCTCGGTGATGCCAAAGGGGACGTTGCCCACGTAGAGGCGCCGGGCCTTTCGGGTCATCTGGCTGCCACCCGCGGGCACTGGTGTCGGGATCACGGCCAGGCCGTCAGGGGTCATGGTGGGCAGGAGGGCGGTGGCCGGAATCTGACCCGCAGCTTGCATGGCCTTGTACTGCATGGGGGTGATGTGCTCGAAGCCAGGCGGCGGGACGTCCCAGTACTTGCGGATCTTCCCCTTCCTGTCATGGCGGGGGGAAGGAATCAATCCACCGCGAGCCTCTTCCGCGCCTCTGCTCAAAGTTTTGCTTCGCCACCGCGAGTCCCGGGGGGCGCTCCGCTGGTCCCGGCTGCGCCGCTCCCGGCTCTGGATCCGGTGCTCGCGGTCCCGGTTTCGCGAGCGGCTGCGGCTGTGCTTCCGGTGCTTATTCTCGTTGAGCTGCCGCTGGAACTCTTCGAAGCCCGACATGCTGAGGCGGCCGCGCAGGGCCCCGTGCAGCGCTCGCTCGCCTTACCGCCCGCCGGCTCTGTCCGTTTCGGCTACTTCCGCCGCTGACTCCACTCTGTGCTTTAAAAAGCCCATGTGATTAGGTCAGGACCACCAGATAACCTCCTTTTCTTAAAATCGACTCTGCCATAAACCATAACCTAATCACAGGAATAAAATTTATCAAATTCAGTTCTGAGGATTATACAGAGCATTTATCATGTGCATGGGGTAGGGAATCTTGAAAGCCATCTTAGAATTCTACCTTACCTCCACTCCCAACAGCAATAACACAAGTCAGAAACCAATGGAATGATATTTTCAATCGCTGAGAAAAAATTCCTGTCAGTCTAGAATTTTATATACTGCTAAACCGCCATTTCAGGGCAAAATAAAGATATTTTTTCAGGCCAACAACAACAACAAAAGTTTACTACAAACAGATTCTCAATAAGAAACTTATAATGTAATACATAATGAAGAAAAATGATTCTAGAGTGAAGGTCTGATTTTCTAAAAGGAAAGGGACCAAATAAATTAGAAAACACATTGCAAATATAAACAAACATTGAATACATAAAACAATAATAATATACCAGTCTTAGGAAAGGGTCAGGAAAGAAAACAACTAAAATAATGGACAACAAATCACATAGCATGGAATGGAATCAGTAAAAGTTAAAACACTCTAAGACACATTCAGTCAGTGTTCAAGAAGAGGGTTGAGAGACTGATTAACTTCAGGCTTTAAGTAAGAATTTTAGGGCAATTTCTAAAAGAAAAGAAACAAAAAATAGAATGGAGGGTAGAAATAAAATATAAAACTGAATCCAAAAGATATTGTAATCGGGGAAAAAATAAGCACAAAATAAAATGCTAGAAATAAATCCAAACATAAGTCATAACTTCAAGAAAATAAACAGTATTTGGAATTAACCATGGACGATAACTAGAAATTCAAAAGAGATTTCAAAATTGTAAGGGAATACCAGTTTGGAAATATTTACTTTAAATTTTGAAAGCATTGTGTCATTACTTCTAGCTGCTAGTGTTGATCTTGAGAATTGCCAGTCTGTTTGGACTACTGATCCTACTTTATGTGCTGTCTGCTTTCTGGAAGTTTCGATTCTTTTTGACTACAGTGTTCTAAAATTTCACAACGGTGTACCTGGGTGCAGTTTCGTTTTTATTCATTATACTAGATGTTCAGTCACCTGTTTCAATGTAGAGATTCTTATCCTTCAAATCTTGGGGATTTTCTCAAATTCTTTAACTGTTTACTTTCTTCCATCTGTTTATTTCTATTTCCTCTTTTTGGCACACCTATAATTTAGATCTTGGACTTCCTGGATGTGTTCTTTATGTGATAAATTCTTATACTGGAATATTTTAAATAACTTACCACAAACAATTCTGACTCATAGTGGCTGACTTTCTCAGAAGTAGAGCACTCTTGGTTACCTAATGCTCGTGTAACTAAATTCCTCCGGTTCTTGTCCTCTCCTATCAGCCGATCAAAATAAGATGGATGCCAATCACAAGGGAAACAGGAAGCGGTAATTTATTGTCTGCGCCGACAAGGAGCAACGTGGGGCCTAGCTGGCGAAAGACCACACGTTCCCCGCCCCAGGAGATCCGGCACCTTTTATGTCATCGAATACCCAGGGGGCAGGGATTGGCGACTGAAACCCTACACCCGGAACCTTCCCATGCCCACATTTGGAGAGCTGGGTGCTGAGTCATGGTGAGTCACTTTTCATAGGAAGTCTGCGTTGTGGAACTTCTGCTTTGCAAAGCGCCTGTGGTGGTGGTGCTGTGTGAGAGAGAATATATCTTCCCCTTCGGGATGGTCAGGTCCGGTGTCAGGTAAGGACAGGTTCTTTGCATGCAACAAGATCCTGGCCGGCACAAAAATCTGGCGCCAATACAAACCATGGCTAGAAGCTGTGGTTTTCAAGGGCAGCGGGCTCAGAGGAAACCCAGGTTAGAGACTGTAGCTTACAAAAATGGTGAACCAAAGCGGGGCGGGGGAGCCACCGCGAAGCAGGGTTTCACTGGTCTAACAGAAATACCATAAATGAGTGGCTTTAACAGAAGAAATTATAAATAAATAAATTTATTTTAACAAAAGAAATTTATAGTTTAGAGGGCTAGAAGTCTGAATTCAGAGTGCCGGCTCTAGGGGAAGTTTTTCTCTCTGCGTGAGCTCTGGAGGAAGGTCCTTGTCTCTTTGAGTTTCTGCTCCTTGGTAATCTTCATGTGGCTTGGCATCACTCTTCCCCCATCTCTGTCAGCTAGCCTGCTTGTTAAATCTCTTTTATAAAAATCTCAAAAGAGATTGACTCAAGACACACCCCTATGCTAATAGTGCCACATTAACAAAGACAAGCCGTTCCCAAATGGAAGTATAATCACAGGTATAGGTTAGGAATTACAACACATATTTTTGGGGACACAATTCAATCCATAACAATCACCAAGTCTTTATTCTAATGAGCCTCTGGATGGACTCTGAACCTCCAACCTTTCCGTTAGTAGGTATTCACTATTTGTGCCACCCTGGGGTTCCCTACATAACTTCGGGCTACAATTTTCAACATAGATGAAACTTACAAACACACAGTTAAGTGAAAAATTTAAGTACCAAAGAATGTATGCAGTATAATACAATTTCTATAAAATCCAAACAAAAAACAATTGTCTGTGTATGCATACACTTAAACACACCACACATAAACATATACCTAGGGAAGGAAAGATAATTTTTTAATTCGCTTTTTAAAATTAGCTAAGAATCCTGTAAGTACAAGTTTGTATTTCTTTTTACCCTTGCCTTTTTATCATTTAAAAAGTTTTACATAAGTAAGATTTTTTAGGACCTAGTATAGTCCATCATATGAATTTATCATGATTTAGTTAATCATTCCCTTGGTGCCCTTTTAGATTATTTACAATTTTGTGTTATTATGAATATGCTGTGATGAACATTTTGTCCTGATGGATTTCTGATTATCATATTGAATCAAAGTTTTAATCAGTTGCAGTATATTGAAATTTAACAAGTAAGGTGCTCTCATGTACTCTGCTTCTAAGGATAAAACCACCAAATTTTAGGATTACCTTTAACTGCTGGGGAATGGACTACAATTGGGGAAGGGTACAAATAAGTTCTCAAATATATTGAAGATGTTTTATATCTTAACCCATGGTGGGCGTATGGTGTTTGAAATACACTTTATATATTCTTGTATGTTTAGTATATTTTAAAATACTTAACAAGCACTTAAAAAGATTCAAGTGAGCCCTAAACAAATGCTTGTGAGCGCCTATGAACCATCCATTGATACATTGTTAAATGATACAAGAGGAGAGTCTCCTAATAGATACCATTCCATTCAGTCCTTTTCCACAACACAAAGATTCCATAATATTGATTACCTTATTCTCTAGTTCACTGATTCTTCTTTCTGCTAGATCAAATCTGCAGTTAATTCTTTCCTATGTGTTTTTTATTTTAAAGATATTTTGTGTTTTAGGTGAAAGTTTACACAGCAAATAAGGTTTCTATTTAACAATTTTTATACAAATTGTTTCATGCCATTGGTTATAGTTTTTACAATGTGCCGGCATTCTGATTATTTCCATTCTGTTTGTTCTATTTCCATTCATCTAGCTTCCCTTCCCCTCCTTGCTTTCTCATCTTTGCTTTTGGGTAAATGTTGACCATTTGGTCTCATATAGTTAATTTTTTAAGGAAGCACGTTACTCATGGATGATATTGTTTATTTACTTATTTAATTGTGCTTTAGGGGAAAGTTTACAGCTCAATTTAATTTCGCATACAAAAATTTATACACATATTGTTATGTGACCCTAGTTGCAATCCCTATAATGTGACAGCACACTCCCCCTTTCCTACCGGGGTTTCCCGTGTCCATTCAACCAGCTTCTATCCCTTTCTGCCTTCTCATCCCATCTCCGGACAGGAGCTGCCCATTTAGTCTCATGTACACCCTTCACGACTATTATTTTGTGTTTTATAGTCCAGTCTAATCTTTGTCTGAAGAGTTGGCTTCAGGAAGGGATTTAGTTCTGGGTTAACAGAGAGTCTGGGGGCCATGTTTTCTGGGGTCCCTCCGGTCTCAGTCAGACCATTATGTCTGGTCTTTTTACTAGAATTTGAGTTCTACACCACGTTTTTCTCCTGCTCCATCAGGGACTATCTGTTGTGTTCCCTGTCAGGGCGGTCATTGGTGGTAGCCGGGCACCATCTAGTCCTCATCTCAGGCTGATGGAGTTTCTGGTTTATGTGGCCTTTTTGTCTCTTGGGCTAATATTTTCCTTGTGTCTTTGGTATAGATATTGTTTATTTTATAAGCCAATCTATTATTTGTCTGAAAGGTGACCTGCAAAAATAGCTTCAAATCGAAGTTCAAAGGTTATCTTAAGGCGATTGTCTCAGGGATTCCTCTAATCTCTATCTGTCCAGTAGATCTGGCTTTTTTTTAAGGAATTTGAGTTTTGTTCTACATTTTTCTCCCACTCTATCTGCGACCTTCTGTTATGACCTTGGTCAGAACGGTCAGTATTGGTAGCTGGGCACCATCTAGTTCTTCTGGTCTCAGTTAGAGGAGGCTGTGGTTCATGTAGGCTGTTAGTCCTGTGGACTAGTTTCTTCTTTGAGCCTTTGATTCCTTTCATTGTCTTTTGTTCCATATGAGTAGAGACCAATAGTTGTATCGTAGATGGCCACTTGTAAACTTTTAAGACTCCAGATGCTACTCACAATCTAGGATGTAGAACATTATTTTTGTGAATTGTGTTAGGACAGTTAACTAAGTTGTCCCCCAAGACTATAGTCCCAAGCCTTCTAACCCAGTAAACCAATCCTGCTAGTTGTTTGGATATGTCTAGAAAGCCCCTATAACTGTTCCCCCATGTGGTTTGTTATTTATGTGGGTATATATGCAGCGCACACAAACATGTTGTCGTAATGGAAAAAGACCCCAGACTCAAATTTAATCCAAAGAGATTTTTTATTAAACTAAGACAAAGGCAAAGACAGTCATTGCAATGAGGTATCTGTCAGCAAGCACTGGGCACAAGAGACTCCAGAATCCACAGAGCCACAATCAGAGAGTCTCTAATATACTGTTACAGAAGGAAGTAAATTAAGAAAAATTACGTCATTGTCAGAGGTGAGAAGCATAACATATAGAAATACATGATTGGTTTAAAGAGTCTCTGTTGGCTAGATACCATTTAGTTCATTTAATTACTGTGGGGAGGTTTCCTTGGTAACAACCTGGCAACATGTGTTCTTGGCTTAGTGACTTGCAAGGGGTTCCCACTTCAGTCACAAGGAAATTGTAATATGCTTTTTTCTGAGAGCATAACTTCCTGGTAGACTAGCCTCTTTGTTGGTTAAGATAAAGTACCCTTCATGCAAAATTCCTCCCTAGGTAGGGGAAGCAATGAAACAATGAGTTTCAGCTTGTACTCTCATTTCTTTCTGGAACTGTTCGTAATGATTAACTGTAACTTTTAACAAATGCTCACACACAATGGATTCCAGCATTAACTATAATCTCTTAACAAACTTTTATATAAAAACAGATTCTAGCCCCTGGACCCTGCTTCAGCCTCACTACTTCTGGCCAAGTGCCTATATGATTTTTAAGGTCCCCTACAGCAATGGGCATTTTTTGGGGGTATGTCAGTGTATGTGGAGCCCTTGTGGCACAATGGGTAAGTGTTTAGCTGCTAACCAAAATGTCAGCAGTTCAAATCCACCAGCCGTTCCTTGTAAACCTATGAGGCAGTTCTAAATCTGTCCTATAAGGTTGCTATGAGTCGGAATTGACTCAACAGCAGTGAGTATATCAGTGCATAAACGTATGCCTACATATACACCTATACATGCACGTGTGTTTACTCGTGTATGCCTTTCTATACACATGTGTATCCATATCTACCCATGTAACTGCTCACATATTTTGTGGCTGCAAAATGGTATATGTTACAGCATTTACAGAAATTGTATTTTTTTAGTGTACTTTTTAGTGTCTTTATTTACCTGGGTCAAGTTGTGCTGACTTCACCCATATTTGATCTTGTCTTTCCTATTACCAAAAGTATCAACTGTCTACTGTCTAGAAAGTGATTTCCTCTCCCTTTCCCTCTCATCCCTGATAACCATCAAAGAACTTTGCTTTCTGTGTATATATCTATTCTTGATTTTTTTATAATAGTGGAACCATATAATATTTGTCTTTTTGTGATGGACTTATCTGACTCAGCATAATGTCCTCCAGATTCATTCATGTTGAAAGATGTTTCATGGACTCCTCATTGTTCTTTATAGTTGTATAGTATTCCATTGTATGTATGTCCTATAATTTGTTTATCCAGTCATCCATTGATGGGCACTTAGGTTTTTCCATCTTTTTGCTATTGTGAATAATGCTGCAATGAACATGGTATACATATGTCTATTCGTGTCACTGCTTTTATATCTCTAGGATATATATCTAGGAGTGGGATTGCTGGATTATAAGGTATGTCTACTTCTAGCTTTTTGAGGAAGTGCCATACTGTTTTCCATAGTGGTTGTACCATTTTCCAATCCCACCAGCAATGTGTAAGAGTTCCAGTTCCCTACAACCTTCCAGCATTTGCTGTTTTCTGTTTTTTTTATTTTTGTTTTTTTTAAATCATTGCCATTTTTGCAGGGATAAGATGGTATTTCTCTGTAGTTTTGATTTGCATCTCTCTAATGGCTCATGATTGTGGGCATCTTTTCATGTATTTGCTGGCCGCCTGAGTGTCGTCTTTGGTGAAGTGTACATTTCCCATTTCCTTTCCCTATTTTTTAACTGGATCATTTGTGTTTTTGTTGTTGAGTTGTTGAAGTTTTCTATATATTTTAGAGATTCATTCCTTATCAGATACGTTGTTGCCAATTATTTTTTTTTATCAGTCTGTAGGTTTTCTTTCTACTGTCTTGGCAAAGTCTTTTGATGAGCATGGTATTTATTTTTCAGGAGGTCCCAGTTATCTAACTCATCATCAGTCATTTGTGCATTTTTAGTTTTTTTTTTTTTTTTAATATGTATATAGGGCTATTTATGCTTAAAATTAGTTCCCCTAATTTTCGTCTCTGTTATCATCCAGGAACGTTATAGTTTTAGCTTTAATACTTAGGTCTTTGATTCATTCTGAGTTAGTTTTTGTGCATGGTGTGAGGTATAGATCCTGTTTCATTTTTCTGCATGTGGATGTTCGGTTTTGCCAGCTCCATTTGTTAAAGAGATTATTTCTTGCCCATTGAATCAATTTTGACCCTTTGTCAAAGATCAGCTGCCCATAGATGGATGGATTTACTTCTGGGTTCTCAATTCTGTTCTATTGCTCTGTATGTCTGTTGTTGAACCAGTACTAGGCTGTTTTGATTACCATGGCTGTATGGTAAATTTTGAGATCAGAAAGTGTGAGGCCTCCTATTTGTTCTTATTCAGTGTTGCTTTAGCTATTTGGGGCCTCCTTCCTTTCCATATAAAGTTGGAGATTAGTTTTTCCATTTCATTAAAGAATGTTGTTGGGATTTGGATCAGGATTGCAGCATATCTATAGATTGCTTTTGCTAATATTGACATTTTGGCAATATTAAGTCTTCTAATCCATCCCATGTGTTTTTCATTTTAGTTATTGTATCTTTTAGTTCCAGTTTCTTTTTATAGTGTTTATCTCTTTATGTACATTCTCATTTTGTTCATGCAGGCCCCTGGGTGGTGCTCAGCTACTAACCAAAATGTTGGCAGTTCAAATCCACCCAGAGACACCATTGAAGAAAGGCTTGGTGATTTACTTTCGTAAGATTACAGCCATTGAAAACCCTATGGCATCCAGTTCTACTCGGAAACACGTGGGGTTGCAATGAATCTGAATTGACTCAACAGCAATGGGTTTGGTATTTGGGTATTTTTTTCATGCTTTATATTTACTTTAGTTCTTTCAGCATTTAAATAACTGTTGTTTTAAGTTCTTTTTTTTTTTTCCTGTACAAGTCAGTACTTTTTAATCTCAACGTTAAAACATTCAGTTCAATATTAACAAAGATAAATCTTGTTAGTAATTAGTAAAATAAAAATTACTTAAAAATACTTTCAGGAAGTTGCTGAATGACTAATGAATGCATCTTGATAAGCCTGCAGCGTTAATTCTACAAATGCTTCCATCTGTGTTTCTGTATTTGCAAAGACCTTAATTAAGTTTAATCCCTCAGCAGCCTGCTCTGTGGTCTCTTGAGCTAACCAGCCATCTGGATGGACTATGTGGTATAGCTGGACCAAGTTGTTGGCATCATGGACTATGCCTTTCTGAATCTTTTCAGTCAGCAAGCCATCAATCTTTTTGTTTACAAAATACCAACTCATTCCACCAGAGTGTCTTGTTGAATGTAAAAGGTTATATTTTCCATGTTTATCTATATCTTCATAGGTCTGATGAAGAACCTTGACATACTCAGCAGAATCTGGCTCAAACTGGGCAATGCAGAGATTGAGGATATCAGCATGCCAGTCCTGGAGGTATGTGGTCTTAAGATTTTCATCCTTGAAAATTATTGGTGTTAAAATTCCATGACCTTTTGGGAAAGAAATTTGTATTATCTGGTCCCATTCTTCCCAAGAGGGTTTGTGTAGTGTGCCACGTGGTCCTCTGACAAAAATAAAACGCTCTCGGTGTGGTACATTATATGATATGTCAGTAAACATGTATTTGGCTGCTTCTGTTCTTTCCGAAATCTTATTTTCAGCTAACGCATCATTTATTGGTGCCCATTCTTTCAGAACTGGTGGCATTTTTAACAGTACTTTAGCTGCCCCAACTGCCTGTCTTGTAGCCTCTTCCAACTGTGTTTGGGTCATTAGCTTATAGATTGGGAGCTTCAGTTCTAGGCTTCTATAGAGAGGATTTTTCTCCTTTTGTCTTGTTCATTTGAATGGGCTATCATTTCCAGTTTCTTTGTGTACCTTGTTATTCTTTTGTTGAAGTGAGGACATGAGAAAATCACAATATGTTAACTTTCTCACTCCTCTGCATACACAGTGCACAGAAAGCATTAATTTCTACAAGAATCTCTTAGATGGGCGTAGCCTTAGTCTTTGATAACTGCTTCCTCCATCCATGAGAGTTCCAGTTCAGGCCATAGAGAGACCTCAGTCCTTCAAGCAGCTCCTAGACCAGTCAGAACACGAACACACGCACGCACGCACGCACACACACACACACACCTCCTCAAGCAGGCACAGCATTCAGTCTTTGCTTATTGATTCCCTCCCCCACCGTGTGAGAGCTTTCTTTCAGGCCAGACTGAAGTTTCAGTCCTTCTGGCAGCTCACACTGGTCAATCTGCCCTCAGGCCATCATAGCCTTCAGTCTTTGCCCATCGTTCATTCCCCTGCTGTGTGAGATCTCTGATTCAGACTACACTGAGTTTTTGGTCCCTGAATCCACTCCTAGACTGGTAAGAATACACACCTGAACACTCCAGTAGCAAGATCCATCCTATTTACTTCAGAGCCAGAGATCAGGGCCCTTCTTAGTGCATAGGAGAGCCACTGATCAACTGGGGATGCGGCTGGAGCTCTTTTGCAGCTTCTGACCACTGTGCTGTAGGGGGAAGGGGTGGGGACAATGGAAAAATAATGACTTTTAGCATCATAAAAAGTCCTTTTTACTTTCTTTAAAGTTTCAACTTTAAGTGTAACCGTGTCTAAAGTTAACATTAGCATTACTGCTTTCTTTTTCTTTGATTACAAAGAGGTCATAAAAATTTTAAGGTAGAGATAAAGCTTGCAAATTAATAAAGGTCAAATAACTGTAGTTGTCATAATTACATGCCACCAAATGTTTTCACTTATCTTCCTTCTGGGCACATGGTAGGTCACTTCTGCTGACTTCTCTGTGGTTGGGTAGAACCGTGTGACTAGTTCTTGCCAATAAGTTGTGATAAGATTTGATGATTTTCACTTTCACACTAAAGCAGACTTTGCTAACAATGGAACCTCTGGAGTTCTCTTTTTCCTCTTACACAGTGTGATCATTAAGGCTGTGTGTCAGCTTGGCTGGGCCATGATTCTCGGTGGTTTGGCAGTTATGATGTAGTTTGGCAGCCATATAATGATGTGGTCACCTCCATGATAAGATTTGATATAATGTGATCACCTCCATGATAGGATCTGCTGTAAGTAGCCAGTCAGTTGAAGGGGAGTTTCCTTGGGGGTATGGCCTGCATTCAATATAGGTGGACTTTCTGCCAAAGCTCACAGGCTTTTACTTACTATGGATCCTGCAGCTGGCTCCTGTTCATGTGATTTCTAGTTCTTGGAACTTGAGCTGGGAGCTAACCTGTGGTCTTGACTGCTAATCTCGGGATTCGTTGGTCTTCGCAGCCTGTGAGCCAGAGCCCTTCTGTCTGATTTGCCAACTTTGGGTTCACCAGTCCCTGCGGCTGTGCAAATCAGAAGTCTTCAGCCTGATCCATGGACTTGGAATGTTCCAGCCTCTTCAACTGCATAAGCTATTTCCTTGATATAAATCTCTTGGTATATATTTGTATGCTTTACTGGTTTTGCTTCTGTGGAGAACACAGCCTAAGACATACAGTGACTGGAAACATTGGAGATGGTGGCTGCTTCATCAGCCTAGGTCCTGGGGAAAGAAGACATGAAGCAGAGTTTCTAGCTGACAGTGGCCAAGTAGCAAGGGTAATCTTAATATTATATGGAAGAAAAAGATTCCTGAAATTAGAGGAAAAGTGTGAAAATGAAGATAGAAGACCTGAGTTATCAGCTATCTGAACCTAATCTAAAGCATCTATTCCCAAATAATGACATTTGGTATTGATAAAGGAAGTGAATGTGATTTAGTAGTTAAAATTGGAGCAATTATTCCCTGTCCTTGAGTGTAAATGTGACCCAGCTGAAGCTGAGCTCGCAAGGACTCACAAGGACACATCAACTGGGCCCTGAGATACAAAACCAATAGCTAGGTACAGTCTTGGAAAACATCTTTTAGAGAAAGTTTCCCCTTAAAAAAAATACTTAGATAGAGCACAAAAGACCCACATATTTTCCACTCTTTTCTATTAGCATTTAATAAATAATAAGATTTCTTGGACCAATGAAGACCCTTCTGACTGTCATCACTAAAACTTGTACCAATGATTATTAAGAAAGATAATTAAAAATGAAGAGTCAAGGTGATTTAGCAGTTTTTAGCCAATCCGTGAAAAGGTGAAACTTTTTATGATTTTACGCATTTGTATTGTTAATATATATTGATGATTCTGTAACATTCCTTGGACTTGGGTGACATATCTCTGGTAGCATGCTTGTCCATTTCCCACTCTTGCCTCTTGGAACATTTGCCACACAAAATCTTTCTTCTTGCTTTACTATAACTTTGTGGTCATTTTACCCTAGGACAATTAATGGTATAGTCCGGCAGGATTTTCTGAAGCCACGATTCCAGTTGACCTCGAGGAGACCTGGACTGCAGAGCAGAAGCTGGTAAAGAGAGGTTCAGTTGTGAGGATTTTGTTTTTTTTTTTTTTTTTTATGTTGAGGTGCAATCCAT
>NW_004444110.1:93689-97261 GCF_000243295.1 Trichechus manatus latirostris
AAAAAAAAAAAAAAAATGGAAATCACAATGAGACACACCTGAAATGCCTGGAAGAATGCTTCCACCCCTAGCCAGAGACTTGAGGTTATATCCATATCAATGAATTGGTAGGTTGAGTGGAGACTTTGTGATTTCCAAAGCCAGTTGATAAAATCTTTAAGGGCTAAAATTAGATTGGGAAAAATATGGGAAGTGGTAAAAGTTGAATGAAAACTTGGAATATTTAAACAAACTTTTTTTTGACAGTTATGCTTTTTGGTATACAAGCTTAAAATAATTTCCAAGACCTTTTGGGTAACTTACTATATTAAATTGAGTTAATAGATATTTGTCATATACATACTTGGGTCTGCCTATAAGTGTGTTCATTTTTGCCATTTAAAAGGATATACTCTAAGAGATATGCAACAAAGACAACATTTAAGGGGTTTATTAAAAAGAAATTTATTTGATATAATCAAAAGTTTTATCCATCTGGCTAAAGTTTAATGGTTTAATTTGTGAGATTTTTAGGAGTTTACTGTTAAATAGCTTGTGAGACAAATAATTGGATTTATCACTGTTAAAATAACAAAACTTTCTTTGATTACCAGATTGAAGGTTTAATTTATTCTTTGTGTAATCTACCTCGAAGGCAAAGTTTCAGCCTCTCATTAGAATAAGATTCCTGAGTTGAAAACCAGATGGCTTTTTTTAAAAAAAGAAAGCTAAGGTTTTTACCATTAAGGTCTTTGGTTAACTGTAGGCTCTGGGTAAGGTCCTTGTCATTAGTCTTCACCTGGTCTAGGAGGTTCTCAGTGCAGGGACCCCAGGTCCAAAGGACGAACTCTGCTCCCAGTGCTTCTGTCTTGGTGGCATGAGATCCGTATCTCTCTGCTTGCTTCTCTCTCCTTTTATCTCTTGTAAGATAAAAGGTGATAAAGACCACACCCAGGGAAACTCACCTTACATGGGATCAGGGCTGTGACCTGAGTAAGGGTGTTGCATCCCACCCTAATCCTCTTTAACACAACCTCATCTTGCCTCCTTAACCACAGGCACAGATTAGGATTTACAACAAATAAGCAAATTACATCAGATCACAAAATGGAGGCCAGTCACAAAATACTGGTAACCGTGACCTAGCCACGTTGACGCATATTTTGGGGGAACAAACTTCAATTCATAACACTATGATAATAAAGTAACTAGTAGATAAGGACATAAGTACAAGGATGTTTATTGCAGCATCATTCACAGTGGCAAAAATGGGAAACAAACTGAATGCCCATAAATGGCTGAATCAATTACAACACACTCAAATCATTAAACGTTATACAGCCATTAAAATATATAGAACTCATAGGACTATGAGTTTAGGTGTTTCTGTGAGGTTCTGGTGTATGAGAAAGGCAACATGCAAGAAACTATATATAATGTGATCTCATTTTTTTTTCTTGAAACAATAAGAAAATCCTCTGTATCCATATATGTAGAGGAAAATATGAAAGAAAATGTTTTTAATGTGGATTATGGGGTTTCAAGGGCCTCATGAAAGAGGAGAGAAGAGAAGGCAGAAAGCGAGAGTGGAACAAAAAAGAAATTTAGGGGCAGCATTAAAATTTTGTGCAATATGAGCATAAACCAGTTGCTGTCACATTAACTCATGGCAACCCTCTGTGTGTCAGAGTAGAATTGTGCTCTGAAGGGGTTTCAGTGGTAGATTTTTCTGGAAGTAGATAGCTAGGCCTTTCTTCCGAGGCACTTCTGTGTGGACTTGAACCTCTAACCTTTTGGTTAACAGCCAAGTATGTTAAACATAATGTTAAATTCTAAATATGTATGTATATACTTAAAAGATACTAACAAACTTAACTAAATGACAAGTAATAAACAAGAAATTCTAAGTGTTATATTTAAAGGACAGAATAAAATGCTTTTACTCCACAGTTGCTTCTAGCACTTCCATACACAATAATAAGATTCATGACCCATTTCTGAAGCACATATGCCTTGTGTAGTGTATTTTAACACCTGTCCTCCAAGTACAAGATACAGAACCTTCAGCAAATTATTCAACCTCCTCATCCTTCAAATGGAACTACACCTTACAAAAATGATATGCAAAGTAACAGAAAATATTTACAGACGGTCCCTCCCTCAGGGCCCCTAGAGAAGCAGAATAATGTTTGCAAAATTCCAAATTAGCCATTGAAATTTTTTAATAGTGGTTTTTTATTTGCCAAGCCACCGGTTTCCTACTCAAAGATCTCAAATTAGCTAGCAATGAGCAAACAAATCATGCTTATAACAAGCCCCTGGAGAAATCAAACTGGTCTTAGGACCTTATTAAAGAGTCACCAGTAATGCTAATGACACTTGCAAAAAATTTTTAAATACAGGATTTCTACTCAATTACTACTGCCCTTTTCGTTCTTTGTCACTTTGTCAATTTCATAGGCAACAGAATGTGTATTTTGTACAATGAGATAGTCCATTAGAAGATTAAACTGCTGAGCAACATCAAAACTAGGGTAACATAAAATTATGAATATTTCACATAGGGAAATAGGTTCAGAGATGCCATGGAAAATGATAAAAATGACTCATCTCTCTAGTAAAAGGTTTGTAGAGATGTTTTAAATATTTATAATTGTCATATATATTCTGTTTATTTGGAAATGCACTCCAGGCTTTCTCAAAAGCCTGCAATTAAGCCCCCCACCTCTTCTTTCTACTTCCAATTCCTCATTTCATTATTAAATGTTCTTTGCTTTATAAGAACACCTATGCTTTCTTCTTAGCATATCTCTCCCGAGTGTTCACACTGTTATAGTATAGCTTTAGTTTATTATTGCTTATCTTCCACTGCTGTTACTCACACTCCCTCACACCAGACTGTTTTGCTTAGAAAAGACATAAAAACTGTGCAGCCCTTTGAATGGGTAAATGACTTGCGTCCACTTGTGTTGGCATTCTGCAGTCCAAATTGGCTTAACTCTTGTGAAATAATTTCATATATCAATGTCTTTTTCTCCCATTTTGTACCAACAAAATACATTCTCAAATCAGGGAAATTAAAGTTATATGAAAAGAGACATTTTTATGAGGATAGTTTTCAATTACTAAACAACTCTTATTTTAATTAAAAATATATGACTAGAGATGAAAATTAAAGAAAATAAAGAGAAAAAAATGATAATCATAAAAAAGCATGTTATTGCTATCCAAAGCTTAAAATAAAAATGTAACAGAAATCTAAGATGGCAGAGGAATATATATATCACTTAAATCAAATACAGTTTAATATAATCTAGTTTAATTGTATCAGATTTGCAGAGGTCCAAATTTTATATACTTATTTTATTGACTAACAAATTGATTTAATTAATTAATTGGTTCTTTTAAAGCTATTGACGTGCTCTTCCCTTCTCTGTTGAACCCTATTTCTACATTCTGGAAGATGGTTTAGCCTGAGCATCACAATGACCTCAATTACTGATGGATTTTACATTCAAGGATAACACTGACACATGAATCTGATATATGTTAAAAGAGAATTCTGGTTGTCTGAAGAATAGAAAAAGAGTCCA
>NW_004444110.1:97638-101370 GCF_000243295.1 Trichechus manatus latirostris
AAAGCTTGTTTAAAATTCTGTGAGTAGGTTAAGCAGTAGATTAGACACAACTGGAGAAAGAATTTGGATCTGGAAAATTTAAAGAAATTCCACAAAAGACAGCACAAAGAGAAAAAATCTAAAACATTTTAAAAGTTCTCAACAAATATTGCCTTTCCTCCATCTATTCTCTTTATATTTTCTCTTTCTGGAACAGCAGATGTTACATATATGTGTGTGTGCGTGTGTGTGTGTGTGTACATATATAAGCACATACACATACATGTGTATGAGGTTGTTGCTAGGTGCCGTCCAGTCTGTTACGACTCATGGTGACCCCATATACGACAGAATGAAACACTGCCCGGTCCTGCACCATCCTCACAGTCCCTGTTATGCTTGAGCTCATTGTTGCAGCCACTGTGTCAGTCCATCTCGTTAAGGGTCTTCCTCTTTTTCCCTGACCCTCTGCTTTACCAAGCATGATGTGCTTCTCCAAGGACCTGTCCAAAGTACTTGGGAGGAAGTCTCACCATCTTCGCTTCTAAGGAGCATTCTGGCTGTACTTCTTCCAAGACAGATTTGTTTGTTGTTCTGGCAGTCCATGGTATATTCAATATTCTTTGCCTATAGCATAATTCAAAGGCAACAATTCTTCAGTCTTCCTTATTCATTCTCCAGCTTTCGCATGCATATGAGGCGATTGAAAATACCATGGCTTGGGTCAGGCGCACCTTAGTCCTCAAAGTGATATCTTTGCTTTTTCACACTTGAAAGAGGTCTGTGTCTCGCAGCAGGTTTGCCCAGTGCAGTGCGTCATTTGATTTCCTGACTGCTGCTTCCATGGGCGTTGATTATGGATCCAAGCAGAATGAAATCCTTGACAACTTCAGTATTTTCTCTGTTCATCATGATGTTGCTTATTGGTCCAGTTGTGAGGATTTTTGTTTTCTTTATATTGAGGTGCAATCCATGTTGAAGACTGTAGTCTTTGATCTTCATCAGTAAGTGCTTCAAGTCCCCATCACTTTCAGCAAGCAAGGCTGTGTCATCTACATATCGCAGGTTGTTAATGAGTCTTCCTCCAATCCTAATGCTGTGTTCTTCTTCAAATAGTCCAGTTTCTCATATTATTTCCTCAGTAAACAGTCTGAATAACTATTGTGAAAGATACAACCCTGATGCACATATTTCCTGATTTTAAACCACACCGTATCCCCTTGTTCTCTTTGAAGGACTGCCTCTTGATCTATGTACAGGTTCCTCATGAGCACAAATAAGTGTTCTGGAATTCCTATTCTTTACAGTGTTGTCCATAATTTGTTATAATAATGCCACTGCAGTCCAATGCCTTTGCACAGCCAGTAAAACACAGAGAAACATCTTTCTGGCATTCTCTGCCTTCTGACATCAGCAGTAATACCCCTTGTTCCACATCCTCTTCTAAATCTCTGGCATCATTTCTATCACCAAGGCCGTATTTTCCAACTACCAATCCTTCCTCCTTGTTTCCAACTTTTGCATTGCGATCACCAATAATTATCAGTGCATCTTGATTGCATGTTTGATCAATTTCAGACTGCAGAAGTTGGTAAAAATCTTCAATTTCTTTATCTTTGTCATAAGTGGTTGGTGTGTAACTTTGAATAATATTTGTATTAACTGGTCTTCCTTGTAGGCATATGGATATTATCCTATCACTGACAGCACTGCACTTCAGGGTACAACTTGAAATCTTCTTTTTGATGATGAATGTGATGCCATTCCTCTTCAATTTGTCATTCCTGGCATAGTAGACCATACGATTGTCTTATTCAGAATGGTCAATACCAGTCCATTTCAGCTCACTAATGCCTAGGATATTGATCTTTATGCGTTCCATTTCTTTTTTTTTTTTTGGTCAGTACACATATTATTTTTTGACATTGGCTAACAACCCTATGACATGTCAACCCTCTGCCTTCTTGACCTTTTTTTTTTTTTTGGTGAAAATATACATAGCCAAAGATATACCGTTTCAAAAATTTCTACATGCACAGTTCAGTGACATTGATTATGTTCTTCCAGTTGTGCTGCTATTCTCACTTTAGATGAAGGTTTACAGAACAAAATAGTTTCTCATTAAATAGTTAATACAAGTTGCCCTATGACAATGGTTAACAACCCCACTACATGTCAACGCTGTCCTTACTCAACCTTGGGTTCCCTATCACCAGCTTTCCTGTCCCCTTCTGCCTTCTAGTCCTTGTCCCTGGACTGCTGTGCCTCATTAGTCCAATTTTGTTTTATGGGGCTGTCCATTTTATTTTTGACGACTTCCAATTTTCTTAGATTCATACTTCATACATTCTACTTCCTGATTATTAATGGGTATTTGCAGCTGTTTCTTCTCATTTTGAGTTGTGCCACATCAGCGAATGAAGGTCCCTAAAGCTTGACTCCATGTCATTAAGGTCGACTCTGTTTTGAGGAGGCAGCTCTTCTGTAGTCATATTTTGAGTGCCTTCCAACCTGAGGGGTCATTTTCCGTCACTGTATCAGAGGATGTTCTGCTGCTATTCATTCAGTTTTCACTAGCCAGTTTTTTCAGAAGTAGACCGCCAGGTCCTTCTTCCTAATCTGTCTTAGTCTGGAAACTCAGCTGAAACCTTTCCACTAAGGGTGACCTTGCTGGTATTTGAAATACCGGTGGCATAGCTTCCAGCATCAGAGCAACATGCAGCCACCACAGTATGACAAACTGACAGACATGTGGGGATATATGTGTCTATATATACATATATTTATACATACACATATATGCAAACTTATACATGGATATATACATATGTGTGTATACGTATGTATATATGGGTATGTATCTGTATATCTAGAATTGAAGAAAGGTGTGAATCTTCTGATTGAAAGAAGCATTTTAAAACAAGAAAAAGATACATAATAACAAATCTATACCTGGATTCTGCAATGAAAAGGCAAAACTTTAACATAATAAAAAAAAATTAGGAACAACTCCAGAGAAAAACTAGATTACCTAGAAAAGTCAGTTTATCAGTAAAAAATGATAGTTAGATTTTAAACAAACTTGCTAACAGCAACCATAGTTACCAAAAAACAATGAAAATGCTGAAAGAAAATAGCCATTCACCTAGAATCCTATGCTCAGATGAACTATCAACCAAAATGGCAAAGACAATTTTCACACGTAGATTGGAAACGTTTACCACTCACTCAACCTCATGAAAATAAATGATTTTTTTTTTTTTTGTAAAGAAGGCAGTTGAATCCAGGAGGAAGTGATATATAATAAACAACAGTGATTGAAGATATTGATAAACGTATTAGTAAGCCTAAATGAACATTATCTGTAGATACTAATAATGATAAAAATAACTCTGGGTGTAGGGCTTTAAAAACAAGGTAGAACTGACTTCCTGTACAGCAATAGATTTGTAGCTGGGAAGGGAATGGAATAAAAGTGTTCTAATATCCTTGAATTAGTCAGGAGGAGAACTTAGATATTGATCGATTTTAACCTTTTTTTTTTTAATTCAAGTATGCGTGTTAAAGAATACAAGGGTAGCCCTTGAAAATAACAGATGGAATGTATAACTTCGAAACTAATAGTGGGAAGAATATTGCTTAACCTATAGTACACAGAAAAGGAAAATAAAATGCAAAGTAAAGAACTTGGTAAAGGGAACAGGAAGATAAAATAAGAGAGACCCAGCTAAACTAAAATATGGTGTGTGTGTG
>NW_004444110.1:102107-107553 GCF_000243295.1 Trichechus manatus latirostris
GAACCCAGCGTGGCTGACAGCCGACAGCCTGCGAGGAGCTGGGGCGCTCAGTCCTACAATCACAAGAATGTAAATTCTTCTGACAACTGAGCTAGCTTGGAAGCACGTTTCCCCCCAGTTAAGCCTGCAGATGAGATTGCAACCTGGCCAACTGTTTATTGCAACTTAGTGAGACCCTGAACAGAGAACCCAGCTAAGCGGCCCCTTGTCCTGACCCACAGAAACTGAGATAAGAATGTGTGTTGCGTAAATTTGTTATACACCAGTAGAAATGTAAAACAGGGTTGAATTGGGTCATTACTTCAGTGATAAAAGTGGCAATTCATTAGGAAGATACAATAATCTTGAACCAATATGAATTTGGAAACATTTTTTTTAATATAAAATGAAAAGATTGACAGAATTACAATGAGAATTTGGCAAGCCTACAAATACCGTAAAAGATTTTGATATACCTCTCAGAAATATACAGAGCAAAGAGATAAAAAATTATAGTTAAACTACTAACAAGCTTAATTAATGAATATAACTAGAATCCTAATTCCATTAGCGAATATGCATTTTTCAAACATATGGGGATTATTTATAAAAAGACCACAAAGCACATTTCAACAAATACTAAAGAATTAATGTCACACAGAGTATATCCTCTGTCACAATTCAGTAATTTAATTAATTAGTTATTTAAAAATGAGAGAATACCAAGTAGTTACTAGTTTGTAACTAAATAAACTCTTGAGAATAGGTCAATCAAAGAAACATACTGAAAATTACAAAATATTTAGAATTAAATGCCAACAAAGGAATTTACAGTATATAAAAAAGACTGTGGTGCAATGATAAAGTGTTATTTCCAGAAAAGTGTACAGTTTTAATTACATATATTATAAAAGAAGAATAAAAGTTAATGAGCTAAGTGATCAACTCAGAAATTTAGAGAAAGAACAAATAATAAAAAATAATAGAACTAAAAAAATAAAGAACAGATACTAAGAAACAGAAAACAAAAATACAATAGAGAGGATAAGCCAAACCAAAAGTAGTTCTTTGAAAATATGAACAGAATAGTAAAACCTCTGGCAAGGTCAACGAAAAAGTAAGAGAGAGACAGAAGAAACAAATTACAAATACCAAATATTAGAGATAAAAGAAACAAACCTAGAGATTTTTAATATGTAAGATAATACTATAAATACCTTTATGCCAATACGCTGAAAACTTCTACGGTGTTGTTGTGTGCCATCGAGTCGATTCCAACTCATAGCAACCCTATAGGACAGAGTAGAACTGCTCCATAGGATTTCCCAAGCCGTAATCTTTATGCGAGCAGATCGCCATGTCTTTTCTCCTATGGAGCTGCTGTGGTGTCTCAAACCTCTGACCTTTCAGTTAGCAGCCGAGTGCTTAATCATTGCACCACCAGGGAGAATAATTTTCTAGAAAAATGTAAATTACCAAAATTGAAACTAGAAGAAATAGAAAATAAATAAATCCAAAACTATTAAAGAATTTAATTCAGTTGTCAAAAATCAAAGAACAAAAGCACCAGGCCCCAAAAGTTTCACGAAATTTTGAGTATGTTATTGCCAAAAGTACCAACCAACCTGGACTAAAAGAGACCATGACTATGTGTGGTTACATATGTACATAAGTATGCATAAATGTGTATAGGAAGGCATATGTGTGTATATACATATACATGTATAGGTGTATCTGTCGGCATATGTATATATATGTTTGTGAGTGCTACATATATATTCATATATATAATAAAGCACATAGAGGTCACAGTCACAGATACTTCCCAGACATAACCAAATACGTCATAGGATTGGTTTACTGGATTTGAAGGCTTAGAACCGTAGTCCGTGAAGTTTATGTTCTACATCCTAGTTTGGTGAGTAGCGTCTCAGGTCTTAACAGCTTATGAGTGGACATCTAAGATACAACTGTTGTTCTCTACTTGTCTGGAACAAATGAGAAAGAAGGAAACCAAAGACTCAAAGAAGAAACTAGTCCATAGGACTAGCCTACACAAACCATGGCCTCCTCTATCCCAAGACCAGAAGAACCAGATGGTGCTGGGCTATGTCATTACCGACCAACCGTTCTGACCAGGGACAAATGGGATAGAATGGGAGAAAAATGTAGAACAAAACTAAGATTCTTAATAAAAGGCCAGTCTTACTAGACTGGTAGAGACTAGAGGAACCTCTAAGACCATCACCTGAAGTACCCTTTAAACTTTGATCTGAGACTACTCCCAGAGGTCACCTTTCAGCTAAATAGCAGATCGGCTCATAAAATATACAACATCACCCGTAAGTACTGCGTTCCTATACAGTGAAAAAAAAAAAAATCTATATGAGACCAAGCAGTGAACATTTACCCTACAGCAAAGATAAGATGACAAGGGGGACTCGGGAGGCTAGATTAATAGAAATGGAACAACCAGAATGGAAATAATGAGAAGGTTGACACTGTGAAAAATGTAACCAATATCACTGAACAATAAGTATTGAAATTGTTAAATGGCAACCTAATTTGCTGTGTAAATGTTCACCAAAGACATAAATATTTTTAAAAAGACACTGTGACTGTTTAATATATAAAAAGTTCTTTAATGTTCCATGAGCAGGAAAAAGGTTGTGATCGCTGCTCAGCCCCCTTAGAGAGCATATTCTCTAATGTTCTCTTCAGATATGATCACAAGGGGGAAGAAGGGATCTCCCAAGGGGCAGAACCAATGCCTTAAAGAGCAGTGGACTGACGAGCTAATCCCAGGGAGAACAGGGGCTTAATAGAGACATATAAACCTTGCAGACTTTCTCGAGCAGAAATTCAGAGTTTCCATGGAACCAGCGACTGCTGTGTGCTGCTCATTCTACTCCTTTCCAAATGGGTATGTTTATCATAGTCATTGTGTTCCTATTCCAGCATTATATATGGGGGTTAAATTATTTGTTTTTATTTTAATTCATGAATCTTCCAGTCAAGGGGAAACATATCCAGACTCAATGCACAACTTTGTTCTTGATGCTGTGATTGGATAAGACTTTTGTGCTATCTTCGTTGGACAGGCGAGTAAGTATATTTTGCCTGGAAAGAAGGGAAGTGAGTATTTGTGACAAAAAAGCATGGGCTGAGATAGACTATTATTTTTCTCAAACATTTACACTCCACTCTCTACCCCGTGGATGGAATATACTTCCCTGCCTCATTGATGTTTGACTTGACTACAGGAATCACTTCAGCCTGTGGAATGGGAGCAGAAACTTTAAATGCAATTGTGTTGTTCAGCTCAGCATTTCGGGCTCTTCCTCTCTGCCGTGAGAATGACATGTCCCACACAGGAACTGCTCCTTCAGCCTGGATCCCAGAAGGAGAAAACACATGGAGCTGACCCCACAGCCTCCGCATAGCCTAGCCTCACCTGGAACCGGAGCCACAGTTATCCTGCAGCCTACACGTAACAGGAACATGAAATAAACCTTTGGGGTTTTAAGCTAATGCAATTTGGGATTGTTATTAGTCCAGCAAACCAGCATACCCTACAGAAAACTGACCAATCAATTCTGCAAACAATTTGACAACACATAGTAAATTTGAAGATACATATTTCTTGTGATCCACTGATCCTGCTTGTAGTTATGTGTCCTAGAGAAGCTCTCATGTATGTGCACAGAGAGATGTACACAAGGCTTTTTGTGAAGTGTAGTTTGCAAGAGCTACAAACTGTAAAGAATCTAAATATCCATTAATAAAGGAATGGATAAATACATTATAGTATATTCATACATGAAATACTGCACAAAAGTTAAATAAACTGATCTTACCAAGTCAGTACAAATCTTGAAAATATAACTTGTAAAAAAAAGTGCTGAAGTGTAGGTATGATGCCATTTATAGTAAAGCTGTAAACGCAAAACAGTTCTGCATATTATTTATTACTACATACATATATAATAAAATGGGAGAAACATAAATGTCAAGAGTATACCAACCTCAGGATAGTAACAACTTTTGGAGAGAGAAGGTGAAATGAAATTAAGAAAGGATTCAAAGAAGACTTCAAATATGTTCATTCTTTCTTTAAAAAATCTGAAATCCCAATTGGCAAAATGTTAACATTTGTTGAAAGCCAAATCTTGGGTACGTATTCTTTTATGTATATTTCATTAGAAAAGTCTTTATTGAACATGATGCCCATTTTATATAATATTAAAATCATAATACTACATTTCTTCCCAAAATAATTCTTCAGCTTTCTGTATATGTGTTCTGCCTTCATTCTATTATTAACATCAAAGATATATTGTTATATTGGGCGGTGAGGAGCATGGTATAATGAAAAGATTATACATTCTGGACTCTGTGCAGCCTGGGTTAGACTCTTGGTTCAAACAGGATACACATTTCTAAACTTTCTGTGCCTTAGTTACTATCATACAACATTATAATCAGGATAAGAGAAAATATATGGTAAGTGTTTGCCACATAAAAAGCAGTTGATAAATAAAAATGGTTGGATAATAATACTATCCAATATATATTGAATGCTTCCGTTATGTTAGGCTCTCTTTCAAGCACTTGACATGTATTATTAATGTCTGCCTTCCCACTGTGTATTCCCATTTTACAAAGGAGAAAACCAAGGAGCAAAGAACTCAACCATCTGTCCCCAGAGACTTTACACAGTACTGTTATATTACTTCTTGGAATGCCTCTTAGTGGATGAGCCTAAAATAGTCAAGAAATGAATAGATCTCCAAAAAATGCTCTTCTCCAAAAACAACCCACCGTACGCACATTTACCTTAATACCCAGGAACTGAGAAGACCTCAATCTGAAGATGTCCTTGGCATAAATAATGTTATCTGCTGTTACTTGGGTGTCTCCCAAGCCAAATTATGGGGCCCTGTGCATGTTAGAAAGGCCCTGGTGGCACAGTGGTTAAAGCCCTGGGCTGCTAACTGAAGGTAACCGCTCCATGGGGGAGAGATGTGGCAGTCCATTTCCTTAAAGATTTACAATGTTGGAAACCCTCTGGGGGCAGTTCTACTCTGTCCTATGGGGTCACTATGAGTTGGAATTGACTCAGTACTAATGGGTTTTGGGATTTCTTGGTGCATGTTAGTGTCTCAGAATATATAACCCAACTGGTTGATTATAAACTGATAGAGGACAAAAGGTAAAGTTCATCTCTGCTAACTATACAGAATCGAGGAAAACGCATAGAAGATCAAATTTCCCTGGACTAATAAAATGAACCTTAGGCTCATCATTTTTCATTTATTTATTTATTTTTATTGTGGGGTGTGTATATATACATTTCAACATTTTTACATGTACAATTCAGTGACAGTAATTACGTTTCCCCCACACCTCTGTCAGTTTGTCCTACTGTGGGGGCGTTCGTGTTGCTGTGATGATAATGACGTGCAAA
>NW_004444110.1:109204-113985 GCF_000243295.1 Trichechus manatus latirostris
CAAGACCCTGACTAGCCATCTATTTAAACACGTTTTACCTTTTCTCTACAGAATGTTACTGTTTTTCTCCCTTTAAAAATATGTTAGAGTCCAAAAATTAAATATATTTTGACTCAAATGTACCACGAATCAAAGACCTCCAATGTGGTCAACATGACCCAGCACATTAAATGTCCTAATTTATTTGACTTCACTCACTAAATAACGCAGTTAAGGCAATAACAATTAAATCTTCATTCCTATGACCAGGTCTTAGAAAAACAACCAAAGGAGAGATAAGCCCCTCACTTGCAACGTGAAGGTCCTGAGGAAGATGGAGCAGGGAAAAGCTCGCCTTCAATACTAGATTTCTGGGTACGTATGTGTTCACACAGAGGAAATGCTATAAAATATCTAAGGCCTGTTTACAGGATCGGGCTGCTGTGGTTGGTCAACATCCATTCTATTCTGATGACGCCCTGAGTCCCAGCTCTGTACTTCCTGTCCTAAGATGGGAAAGATGGAGATTTATGCAAGCAATCATGTTCCAAGAGGATTGCTTAACAAATATTCCTAATCCGTATCTCTCTCAAGAGAAAGACTGTTTAGACACAACAGTGGCGCATCCTGACTTACACATTTAAGTGAATTATTTTAAGTATACACAATGTTTCACTGAACCCAAGAGCAGGGGGTACAAAGAGGAATCGAGATGCCCATGGAACGAAGAATTAGAAAACCATTCAAAAACAAGAAATCTATTCTTTCAATACCTCTCTGCTGGAACACTTTCTCTCTGTCTCTACTCATCTCCTCATTCTGTCTCTCCCTTTGTGAACCGAAGTTCTAGGTTATTTCCACGCACATGCTGAAGGGTCACTGCATGGCTCTTGTGTGTCTGAGACTTCTTAGTGTCTCCCATTTTCAATTTCAAATTCATTACAGAATTGATTTGAGCAGCTGGCATCAGATGCCTATCTCTAGTCCAATCATTTATGGGCAGGGAACCAGGGTTATATAATACATAATGGCAGCTGAGTCTCATTTCTCTAGGTTATGGTTAGTTCACAGATAATGAGTGTTTTAGGAAGGGCAGACAATCCTCAAGCTGTCTACTATATTAAGACATAGAAAGCTAACTCATGAACTTTAAGTTAGTTCTTCTTACCTATATTCAAGGAATTTAGGATCATACCACAATATAGTTTTGTCTTACTGGTGGCTATAGGCTGGAATAGATAGATAACTCGAATAGATATTCATCTGTAAAAACCAGTTGCCGTTGAGTTGATCCCAGCTCATAGAGATACCATGTGTGTCAGAGTAGGACTGTGCTCCATAGGGTTTTCAATGGCTGATTTTTTTATAAGTAGATCACCAGACCTTTCTTCTTTTGGTTAGCAACTAAGTTCATTAACCATTTGTACCATCCAGGGACTCCTACCTCTCTATAACTTTCTCTCTCTCTGTCTTTATCTATCTAACTAAATATCTGTCATCTATCTATTTGTATTTAGAATAGGTAACATAAACCAATCACTTCACAGTTGCACAAAGTCCAGGTTTTTTTCCAGGTAGGACTTCGCTAGGAAATATTCAGAATAAACTTGGTGGTAATCCCGTAGGCAGTGACTACTACTACCACCCCAGTGGAAAGATGAGTCAATTATATCTGCAAGGACTGGCAGCAGCAGTGAGGGACAACCTTCAAGCACCTGGAGACTGACGACCATGGGGTCCCCTCAGGCGGTGTGCCTGTCTGGCTTGATTGTTACCATAGGGATACATGGTTTAAGAAGATACACTCTCAAATAGCTGAGGAAATATATTCGAGAAGATTGGAAACACCTACAATGTTTCAGGTGCTACATAGCCCAAAGAGAAATTTAAGAAGGGCTTCTTTTAGGGGAGCATACAGAACCCTGGTGGCACAGTGTTTAAGCACTGGGCAGCCAACCTAAAGGTCAGCGGTTCAAACTCACCAGCCACTCCACAGAAGAAAGATGTGGCAGTCTGCTTCAGTAAAGATTACAGCCTTGGAAACCCTATGGGGCAGTTCTACTTTGTCTTATAGGGTCACTATGAGTCGGAATTGACTCGACGGCAGTGGGTTTGGTTTGGGTTTTTTGGTGTCTAATTCAGCACCAAGGACAAAGTCGCTTAGAAGAAGCCCTTCTATTATGTTTCATATCACACCTTACATCAAATGAGCACATCAGATGAGGAACTATTCATCTCTGTGATCCTCGACTTAAAGGATCTTTTGAACAGCACTTGCTGGATGTAATTCTTCAACTGGTAAAGAATGTTATTATGCAGCCCATGTTTTGCATTTTGTTCACAAGAATTATTCTTCAAAGAAAATTTTAGAAAATTCTTTGTTCAAGTTAAGATGTGCTACATGTCAAAATTAAAGATAGATACAAATATATCAGTAATTATATGTGAATAATATAAAGCTCCAAGTAAAATACAAAGTCGAATCGTATTTATTAAAAAATAATGATAATAACTTTATGCTGGTTACAATAAACATACCAAAAGTTGAAAGTAGAAGGATGGAAAAACTATGCCATAAAAACAGTAACAAAAAGATGCTGTAACTATACTAATGTCAGACTCAATAGACTTTAATATAAGAAGTATTAATAGACATAAGGAGGAATATTTAATAAGGTTAAAATGCTTTACAATCTTAAAATTGTATGCATCAAGAAAAATGAGTCAAAGGAAGAAATGAAACTATTGTTATTTTAAAACAATATAATTGTCTACATAGAAAATCCAAAAGAATCTACCCTTAAACTATTAGAATTAATTAGTGAATTTAGCAAGATACCTGGATATATTGTCAATATATCTCCACATAGTAGCAACAACGACAACAACAAAAAGCAAATGTTTTTAAATACCATTTACAAGACCATCAAAAAACACCAAGTGCCTAGGGAAAAAATGAGAAAAAGATGTACAAAACCTCTACACAGAAAAGTATGAAATATTACTCTGAAAAACTAAGGAAGGCCTGTGTGTGTGTGTGTGTGTGTGTGAAAACTGGCAAGCTGATTCTAAATTTTATATAAAAATGTAAAACCTAGAATAGTGAAGACAATCTTGAAGACTAAACTAAAAGGCTTACACTTTCAAGTCTTATTATAGAGTATTTAAAACAGGGTGGTTTTGAAACAAGTATAGAAAAATTGACCAAGGAACAAATGGAGTCCAGGAATATATCCAAACTAATATGTGGCTATTTATGATAGAGGTGTCATTGCAATGCAGTGGGAAAAAAACCACTTCCATAAATAGGGACTCATAAATTGGATATTGAATCTTACTCCTAAATCACACTGTTCACAAAAATCTATTTCACATGAAAAATGTAATCAATTCTACTCTGTCCTGTAGGGTTGTTATGAGTCGGAATTGACTCGATGACAATGGTTTTTTTTTTCCTTTTTCCTTACGTTTTCACCACAATAAAAGAAAGAGAGAAAATATCAAGTGGATTGTAAATCAAAATAAAACAATAAAGCTTCTAGAAGAAAATATAAGAGAATGGCTTCGTGAACTTGGGCATGTAAAGATACCTTAAATAAGTCACAAAGAACACTAACCACAAGAGAAAAGATTGGAAAGTTTGACTTTATTGAAATTATGAAATTCTGTTCATCAAAAGGAGGTGAAAAGACAACTTACGGAATGGAACAGAATATGTAAAGAATTTCTACCAATCAATAACAAAAAATAACTCAATGTAAAAAAATGAGCAAAAGACTTCACAGACTAACATGTCCAAATGACCAGTAAGAATACGAAAAAGTGGTAAAAATCATTAGGTATTAGAAAAATGCGGAATAAAACCACTATGAGATACCCATCACAATTAACACCCATCACAATTAACACCCATGACAATTAACCCATCAGAAGTAGAAGGACTGACAACACCACGTTTTGGTAATCAGATCTGTCATACACTGCTGGAGTGAATATAAATTAGTACTACTACTTTGGAACACTGGAAGTATCTACTGTAGTTGATATTATACCCTAGGACCCAGCATTTCCTCTCCTAAATATGTACTCAAATAATTATGTATCTTCAGCAAAAATGTTCGTGGCAATTTTAACTTAATAGCTTCAAACTGCAAACAACCCAAACATCCATCAACAGAATAATGGATAAATATGTTGTGGTGTATGCATACAACGGAATGCTTTACAGCAGTTGAGAAACAACAAACCATGGTTAAATACAACAACATAAATGAATCTTAGAGATATTATATTGAACAAAATGGAACCAGACAGTAAAAATCACATTTTGTATAGTTCTATGTATGTGAAATTCAAAATCAAGCTGAACTAATAATATCTACTAATAGCAGTCAGGATGGTATTTACTTTAAGGGCTACTTTTTTTTTTTTAACCGTGCTGTAGGTGAAAGTTTATAGCTCAGGTTAGTTTCTCATACAAAAATTTATACACACGTTATTATGTGACCCTAGTTGCTATCCCTGTTATGTGACCGCACATTCCTCCTTTCCACCTTGGATTTCCCGTGTCCGTTTAACACTTCTCATCTCGCCTCCAGACAGGAGCTGCCCATTCAGTCTCATGTGTCTACTTGAACTAAGAACCACACTCTTCATGAGTATCATTTTATGTCTTATAGTCCAGTTTATGAAGAGTTGGCTTCTGGAAGGGTTTTAGTTCTGGGTTGAAAGAAAGTCCAGGGCCCATGTCTTCTGGGGTTCCTCCAGTCTCAGAGCGTTAAGTCTGGTCTTTTTACTAGAAT
>NW_004444110.1:116330-118629 GCF_000243295.1 Trichechus manatus latirostris
TGTTGAGGAATTTCCCTTCTATTCCTATTTTGTTGAGAGTTTTTATCATGAATGGGTGTTGGACTTTGTCAAATGCCTTTTCTGCATCAATTGATATGATTTTGTGGTTCTTGTTTTTTGTTTTATTAATGTGATGGACTACATTGATTGTTTTTCTAATGTTGAACCATCCCAGCATACCTGGTATGAATCCCACGCAGTCTTGGTGAATTATTGTTTTGATATGTTGTTGAATTCTACTGGCTAGAATTTTGTTAAGGATTTTTGCGTCTATGTCCATGAGGGATATTGGTCTGTAATTTTTTTATTTTTATTTTTTGTGGTGTCTTTACCTGGTTTTGGTATCAGGGTTATGCTGGCTTCATAGAATGAGTTTGGGAGTCTTCCATACATTTCTGTGCTCTGAATACCTTTAGTAGTAGTGGTGTTAACTCTTTTCTGAAAGCTTGGTTGAATTCTTCATAGAAGCCATTAGGGGCAGGGCTTTTTTTGTTGGGAGTTTTTTAATTACCTTTTCAATCTTTTCTTTTGTTACAGGTTTATTTAGTTGTTCTACCTCTGTGCTAGTTTAGGTCAGTAGTGTGTTTCTAGATATTTGTCCATTTCCTCTAGGTTTTCAAATTTATCAGAGTACAATTTTTCATAGTATTCTGAGTCTTTCAATTTCAGTTGGCTCTGTTGTGCTATCACCCATCTCATTTCTTATTTGGGTTATTTGCTTCCTCTCCTGTTTTTCTTTTGTCAGTTAGGCCAATGCTTTATTGATTTTGTTGATCTTTTGAGAAAACCAGATTTTGGTCTTCTTAACTCTTTCAATTGTTTTCCTATTCTCTATTTCATTTAATTCTGCTCTAATTTTTATCTTCTGGTGCTTGAGGGCTTCTTTTGCTGCTCTCTTTCTGGTTGTTTGAGTTGTAGGGTTAGTGTGTTGACTTTGGCTCTTTCTTCCTTTTTGGATGTGTACATTTATTGCTATAAATTGACATTTGAGCACTGCTTTTGCTGTATCCCAGAGGTTCTGGTAGGATGTGTTTTCATTCTCATTTGATTCTCTTTCTTTATTCTGTCCTTAATTTCTTCTATAATCCAGTAGTTTTTGTGCAAGGTGTTGTTCACTTTCCATATATTTTATTTTTTTTCCTTGATTTTTCTGTTATTGATTTCTACTTTTATGGCTTTATGGTCATAAAAGATGCTTTGTAATATTTCGATGTTTTGGATTCTGTTAAGGCTTGCTTTGTGGCATAATATGTGGTCTATTCTGGAGAATGTTCCATGTGCATTGGAAAAGAAAGTATACTTGGCTGCTGTTGGGTAGAGTGTTCTGTATAAGTCTATGATATCAAGGTGGTTGATTGTAGCATTTAGATCTTCCATATCTTTATTGAGCTTCTTTCTGGATGTTCTATCCTTCACTGAAAGTGGTGTGTTGAAGTCTCCTGCTATTATTGTGGAGCTGTCTATGTCTCTTTTCAGTGCCGCTAGAGTTTGTTTTATGTATTTTGGAGCCCTGTTGTTGGGTGCATAAGTATTTATTATGGTTATGTCCTCCTGGCGTATTGACCCTTTACTCAGTATATAGTGTTCTTCCTTATCCTTTGTGGTGGATTTTACTTTAAAATCTATTTTGTCAGAGACTAGTATTGCCACTCCTGCTCATTTTTGAGTGTTGTTTGCTTGATATACTTGTTTCCATCCTTTGAGTTTTAGTTTGTTTGTGTCTTTAAGTCTAAGGTGTGTCTCTTGTAGGCAGCATATAGATGGATCTTTTTTTTTTTTTAACCCATTCTGCCTCTCTCTGTCTCTTTATTTGTGCATTTAGTCTATTTACATTCAGAGTAATTATTGATAGGTATGAGTTTAGGGCTGTAATTTTGATGTCTTTTTTTTTGTGTTGTTGATAGTTTCTTTGCTGCACTGAATTTTCTGTGCTGAGTCATTTTTCCTTATGTATTTTCTTTTCATCTTTTTCATTTTTGCTGATTTTGTATTTGCTGAGTCTTTATGTTTTTCTTGTTTTTTATTTTGATGTGTAGGGTTGTCAGTTTCCTTTGTGATTACCTTAATATTAATCCCTATTTTTCTAAGTTAAAGCCTATCTTTTATTTCTTTATTTATTTTTATAATTATTTCTTTATTATTTATTTTCTTGGACTTCCTCTCCATATGAAAGATCTATGACTACATCTTTTATTTCCTCTTTTTTGTTATAATGTTGTCATCTTTTATATATTGATGTCTCTGTTTCCCTATTTTCAGTGTTTTAGCTTTGATTTATTTTTGTGACTTCCCTATCTGG
>NW_004444110.1:119592-129463 GCF_000243295.1 Trichechus manatus latirostris
AGTTCTGTATATTAATCTTTTGAATTCTACCTCTGGTAATTCCAAGAATTTCTCTTTCTCTGGAAGGTTTCTTGATTCTTTTTTTTTGTTGGCTTGCTGAAGCCATCATGGTCTGCCTCATTATGTGATTTGATATTGACGGTTGTCTCTGAGCTATCAATAAGTTATTACATTTATTTATTTTATGTTTGCTTACTTTGTCTTAGCTTCTTGTTTTGTTTTGTTTTTATATGCTCAAATAAGCTAGTCTTATGAGCTAGTTTGATTATCGGGATCTTTGAAGCTCTCACGTCCTGTCTCCAGGTGCCTAGAGCTGTACTAGGTATGTGTGCCCAGGAGTACATTTACTTTTCTTGTGTAGATTCAGCTCAAGTATCCAGGTCATCAGTCACTGAGTGTATGATTCAGGCTCTCGCCTACAGTCCTAGGCAGGCAGGGGTGATTGAAGTAGGCACAGGTATCTGGCTGCAGTAGGGGGTCATGTGCTGATCAAAGGAGGGGCCTGACTGGTGCCCCTGGGTGTCTGGGTGGAAGACGTGTCCCTGTTCTCTAGAGTGTGTAGGTAGGTGGGTTTTGCAGCCAGACGATGACACTCTATGCTGTTGGCTGTAAGGACTGGGAGTCACCACTTATTCTTGGACCCCTGCTGTGGGTGACTCAGTGAAGTGGATGAAGCCATCAGTCCTCAGGCCCCTGATGCGGGTAGGTGAGGACCCTGCTTAATGGGCAGGGTGGTGTCAAATATCACGAATCTGCCACTCCCCCTTATAGCTGATACAGATGAAAATAGGCTTCAGGTATATACCCTGTTGTGCTAATGAGGGCCTGTGATGTTAAAATGGGCCCACACAGTTCTATGCAGGGGTGAAAGGCATTCAAAGTCTGTGGACCCCTTATGCCTGTGCCTAGGCAAAGGGACTGTGCCTGCCTTGAGTTCCTAGCTTAGGGGAGCTGGCAGATTATTTTTTCCCGTTTGTTAGTTTGTTCCATCTCCAAAGCCGGGAGAATGGCTCGGGGCACACGACCAGTCCTACTTCCGGCTCAGGGCGTACAGCAATCACTGAAGCTGGACTGAGACCTGGAGCAGAACGGGGAGGGGGCAGGTAAATGGGAGAGAGGTACTTCCCAAAAGGGTTTTTTTTTATCGTTGTGGTAGGTTAGATGCTTATATTTATCTTTCACCTATTGAGTGCTGTTTCTCACTGGTTCTGGAGGGTTGAGCAGACTCTCTGCTACTCGGTCTCTCCTGATGTGCAAAATGCATCCCAAGCACTACTGCTTGCCTCACCCCTAGCATGCTAGCCGATCCAGCCTGCAGGGTGCCAGTGTCGGGCCAGACCAGGTCTGACAACTCTTCGCTGCTTCTGAACCATCTCTTCCTCCCCCTGCCACTCAGTCTGATTCCTTAACTTTGTCTTTGAAGTTCAGGGCTCAGAGATTGTCATATATAATTGATTCACTTGTTCTTTTGGATCATTATTGTAAGAGGGACCACCAGAAGCATCTGACTACTCTGCCATCTTGGCCCCACCCCCACAAGGGCTACTTTCTGAGAGAAGGCAAAAAGATGCCTTGTGGATAATGTTCTCCACCTTGGTCTGAGTAGTGGGTGTATTTATTTGTAAAAATTCTTCAACTGCACCCTTAGGATTTGTGTATTTCATTTTAAGTATGTTACACCTCAATGAAAATGTAAAAGTTCTCAAAGAAAGAAAACTAAAAGCAAAAAAGAAGTTAATTCAGAATAGGTCACTTTTATTTTCTTCTTGTCAGTTATTTATATTTTCTGTGTTTTTTTCTATTAAGCATTTATTTATTGTGCATTAACAAAACAAAAAATATTCGTAATTTAACTAAATTCATAAAAGAAGTTTTAAAGTCATTTGACAATAAATACAATATCAATTTAAATAATTAAAGCTCTAACTTTTCATCAACTTTGTAGCACAATTATTTTTAGATCATATTGTTACTTAATATAATTACCATAGATTAGAGGTGATCCGTTCTCCTAGGTCAACATGAGGATGACTATAGCATTAGAATTTTTATTCTGCTATGGATTTATTTTGCCTTTGTGCTCTTCTTTTACATATTATATTTGTTATGTAGGTCTTTTTGCTGCCTGGATCTTAATATCTTTAGTAATTATGTGCAGAGACTGCTAAGTCAGACTGCTTATATTCAGATGCTCAACTCACTGTTTAGTAAACATGGCCTTAGGGAAATTATCTAACGTCTCTATTTTTCAATTTTCTTATAAACAAAACATGGAGGAAAATAATACTTTCCTCTTTAAATGAATTAATCTACATAAAGTGCATAAAATTGCACCCTGTCTTTGTTAACTAGTGCTGCCATAACCAAATTAAAAAAAAAAAAAAAATCACATGTGGGTGGCTTCAAAGAACCGGAATTTATTTTGTCACTGTTTTGGAGGTGAAAAGTCCAGATCAGCGTCTTGGCCATGCCATTTCCTTATGTAGACCTCTCCTAGTTTCTGGTGTCTGTCGGCATTCCTTCGTGTTCCTTTGCTTCTAGACGGGTGGTCACATGGCATGTGTCTTCTCCCTGTGTGTGTCTCATTGTCTATTCTGATCTTTTATAAGACACCATTCAGAAGTGATTAGGTTTAGGACTCACAATACTCTGGTTGACCTCATTAACATAACAAAAGAAAATCCCATTTCCCAGTAGGGTCATATTTACAGGTACAAATGTTAAGATTTCCATATATCTTTTTGGAGGACATAATTCAGTCCATAACACATCCAACACATATAGGCAGTCAATAAATGTTAGCTATTATTTCTGCCTTGGATTTCTGAATTTACACCCACATACAGGGCTACTGATAATTGCTTTGATTAAAGCTTTACAATTTGTCATGCAAAGCCTCATTTCACGGTGAATCAAATTTTCAGTCTGAAGGATGCCTTGGTGTTTGAAATGTTTTCAGCCAACTTTGGTAACTGCTCACATTCCACAGTAATTTACCTCCTCTCTTCATGATACCCTCAGGCTAATTTCCAGATGTTTTTTGCCATTCAATAAATACGCAAGGTTTATTTTCTAGAAACTCAAGGTTTTGTCAAAAGCAACATCTGAGCTTTTAAGTGAAATTAGCAATTCCTGAACTACTGCTTCTATATGACTTCATTTTAAGCAATATTAAGATTTTTGAATAAAGTGGAAGCTTTTTTTTTTTTTTAATTCACATATTAAACACCTACTATGGGAGTTCGAATCAACTTGACAGCAATGGGTTTTTTTTTTGTTTGTTTTTTTTTAAGGTGCCAGGGGATGCCTGGTGGCACAGTAATTAAGAGTTCACCTGCTAACCAAAATGTTGGCAGTTCAAATCGACCAGTTGCTCCTTGGAAACCCCACAAGGCAGTTCTACTCTGTCCTATAGGGTCACTGTGAGTTGGAATCGGCTTGATGGCAATGGCAAAGAGTATGTGCCAGGCAATGTACTAGTCACTGGGGACCCAGCAATGAACCAGTGGACAGACTTCAGGACAATTTGATTGGTGGGAAGAATATAGATACAAATCAACAACTGAAGTGTAAGAAACAAAATAGTGGTCTGGTAAGAGCAGTGGGAATAGGGAGAGGGCAGTAATGAGAGAATCTAGAGGACAAATCTTTGGAAGACAGTATTGCCCTTAGACCTAGGCAGAAGGTGCCACCTACATCTTCACATCTCTTGCCCCGTGCCCTCAAAACAAAAGGTTATTGTTGTTTTTAGGTGCCTCTGAGTCAGTTCAGATTAATAGCTACCCTATGCACAGCGGAACGAAACACTGCCCAGTCCTGCACCATCCTCACAATCGTTGCTATATTTGAGCCCATTGTTGCAGCCACTGAGTCACTCTATCTCTTTGAATCTAGTCTTAGTTATCTAGTGCTCCTATAACAGAAATACCACAAGTGGATGGCTTTAACAAACAGAAATTTATTCTCTCACAGTCTAAGAGGCTGGAAATCCAAATTCAGGGCACCAGCTCCAGGGAGAGGCTTTCTCTCTCTGTCGGCTCTGAGGGAAGGTCCTTGTCATCAATCTTCCCTTGGTCTAGGAGCTTCTCAGCACAGGGGCCCTGGGTCCAAAGGACATGTTCTGCTCCTGGCACTTCTTTCTTGGTGGTATGAAGTCCCAGAAAGGGGCTGTAGAGCTAGCTTCTGCTGTCTACTTTCAAAAGGTTCCTGCATATTGTGCAGAACCGTCTGTAAACCAGGCACAAGTTTTCTCTTCCTCAGTCAACTGATCATAAGGAACTCCCCATGAGGCCATAGGTGCAGACTGGGAGATGGAAGGTAATGTGACAGGAGTGGAGACCATGGGCATTTGGGCCACTTCTTCAAACACCTTACTTGTGCCTTCAGGTCCTGCTCGAGCCCAATCTTGTATATACCACTTCCACTTAATGATGGAGTCCTGCTGTGCACATCCAAACTTTATGACTCTGTGGGTCAGACAACACCCAGTTCATGATGGGCAGCTCAGGCCACATGGTGACTTGGTGGCCCATGGTTAAGCATTCAGTCTCTACTAAGGCCAAAGACTCCAAACAGCAACTCTATCTGCCACTGACACTTCAAGCACCACTGGATCAGCTGGATTATATGGCCCAAGTGGCAGAGCTGCTTGCACGGCAGCCTGAATCTGTTGCAGAGCCTTTTCTTGTTCTGGACCCCACTCAAAACTAGCAGCTTTTCAAGTTACTTGATAACTAGGCCAGAGTAGCACACCCAAATGAGGGATCTGTCACCTTCAAAATCCAGAGAGGCTCACCAGGCATTGTGCCTCCTTTTTAGTTGTGGGAGGGACCAGGTGTAATAAGTTATCCTTCACTTTAGAAGGAATATCTTGACATGCCCCACACCACTGAACCCCTAGAAATTTCACTGAGGTGGAAGGAGCCTGAATTTTTTTAGGATTATTTGCTCAGCATACCGATTGAATAAGTATGGTGATAGCATACAACCCTGATGCACCCCTATCCTGACTTTAAACCATGTAGTATCCCCTTGTTCTGTTAAAAAAAACTGCCTCTTGGTCTATGTATAGGTTCCACATGAGCACAATTCAGTGTTCTGGAATTCGCTTTCTTCATAATGTTATCCATAATTTGTCATGATCCACACAGTCGAATGCCTTTGCATAATCAATAAAACACAGGTAAACATATTTCTGGTATTCTCTCCTTAGCAATGATATCATTTGTTCCACATCCTCTTCTGAATCCAGCTTGAATTTCTGGCAGTTTCCCATCGATATACTGCTGCAACCATTTTTGAATGATCTTCAGCAAAATTTTACATGAGTGTGATTGATTAGGCTGGGTTCCCTAGAGAAGAAAAACCAGTGAAGTATCTATCTATCTATATATAGAGAGAGAGAGATTTATATCAAGGAAATGACTCACACAGTTGGAGAGGCTGGACATTCCCAAGTGAGTCAGACTGGAGGCTTCTCCTGACTCACATAGCTGCGGGGGCTGGCAAACCCAAGATTGACAGGACAGACAACAGGCCTCTGTCTCACAAGCTGCAGAAGCCGGCAAATCCCAAGTTTGGCAGGTAAGCTGTCAAGCTACTGGCTCACAGACTGCAGAGGCTGATGAATCCTAAAATCAGCAGGTAAGATGCTAGCTCAAGTCCCAAGAACCAGAAATCACATGAACAGGAGCCAGGTGCAGGATCCAGAGTGAGTAAAAGCCTGGAGCCTTGCCAGAAAGTCTACCTATATTGGATACAGGCCACACCCTCAAGGAAACTCCTTTTCAACTGATTTGATACTCACATCATGGAGGGGATCACATTATAACAGATCTCATCATGGAAGTGTTCACATCATTATACGACTGCAGAACTACGTTATAACTGCCAAACCACTGAGGATCATGGTCCAGCCAAGCTGACGCACAACCTTAACGAGCACAAGGGTCTTCTTCTTTTTTGCTGACCTTCAACTTTACCAAGCTTGATGTCCTTCTCTAGGGACTGGTCCCTCCAAATAATATCTTCAGAGTAGGTAAGATGAAGTCTCATCATCTTCCTTCTAAGGAGTATTCTGGCTGTACTTCTTCCAAGATAGATTTGTTCATTCTTCTGGCAGTCCATGGTATATTCAATATTCTTCGCCAACATCATAATTCAAAGGTATCATTTCTTCGGTCTTCCTTATTCATCATCCAGTTTTCTCATGCATATGAGGTAACTGAAAATACCATGGCTTGTGTCAAGCACACCTTAGTCCTCAAAGTAACATCTTTGCTCATTAGCACTTTGAAGAAGTCTTTTACAGCAGATTTGTCCAATGCAATCCATCATTTGAGTTCTTGACTGGTGCTTCCAAAGACTGGGAATGTTTATGGGTGTGTTACTGCTGTCATATGTGACTGACCTGACTTCTAAGTGCAGGAAATATTTGAGCAACATAAGTTTTTAGGTAAGACAGAAGACATTAATAACTTTGTCAAATCTTTCATTTTCAGAGCTTGAATATGATAGATTCTTCCATAATGAAGTATGGAAGTACTGCCAAGTGATCGTTTTCTTGTTTCTCTCTGTGACTCAATTCATGGTTTTGGAGGTACACACTAAACTAGCACAATATTCACAATATGTGCTCATATTGACTGAGGAATATTTTGCAATTTGAAACAAACCAGTCTACTTTTAAATTTCATCTGTATAGATCTAGACTTAACATGGTATGAAGTGTGATATTAGTTTTGTACAACTAAATGTATATTAAATGCTATAATTGAATAGTTTTCTTTTTTAAAAAAGTCATTATGATTTAGGAGTCCCTGGATGACACAACTGGTTAAGCACTTGGCTACTGAAAAAAAGACTGTCCGTTCAGCTCCACCCAGAGGCACCTCAGAAGAAAGACGTGGTGATCAACTTCTGAGAGATCACAGCTATTGAAAACCTATGGTGTGCCGTTCTGTTCTGAAAACATGGGGTACCATGAGTTGGAATCAACTCAAGGACAACTTGTTTTGTTTTTATTATTAACATCTAATTTAAAAATTTTTATAATTAAATTAAAATTCCAGCTTTATTTATGTTTTAATTTAAAGCGTTGATATTCATTATGATTAGCATTTTGCCTTTTAATTTGCGTAAATAATTTTCAGTATTTTAGAAGACAACTCCTTTGAAAAACATAAAAATAATTTAAATTTGTCAATTTTTATATTTCCTTTCATTTAAATTTTTTGTTAAAATTTTGTACACTTTTTTTTTTTAATCTTTTAGATCAAAGGTCAGGAAATTATGGCCCACTGCCTGTTTGTATTAAATAAAGTCTTACTGGAATACACTGAAGCCCATTCTCTTGTGTGGTGTCTGTGAATGGTTTCACTCTGTGATGGTAAGGTTAAACAATTGCAACAGAGACCACATGACCTGCAAAACCTAAAATATTTACTCTTTGCTACTTTACAGAAGGAAATCCTGGTGGCATAGTAGTTAAGAGCTACAGCTACTAACCAAAAGGTCAGCAGTTCTAATCCACCAGCCACTCCTTGGAAACTCTATGGGGCAGTTCTACTCTGTCCTATAGGGTCTGTGATGGTTAAGATTGTATGTCAACTTGGCTAGGCCCTGATTCTCAGTGTTTTGGCAGTTGTATAATGTTGTGATCACTTCCCTGTTGAAATTTGATATGTGATCACCCCCATGATGGAATCTGCTGAGTGGTACCTGCAGGGGCGGGGCCTGTGGCAGCTTACCACCCCTTCAGCCTTCATCTCTCCACCCTCTGCGGGCTACTTCCTTCCTGCTCACCTTGCCAAGTTCCAGATCTAGCAGGTGCCTCTTGTTGTCTCACATCTGGTTCTTGCAGCTTGAACTAGCAGCTTACCTGTGAATCTTGGGATTTGTGGATCTTCACAGCCTGTGAGCGGGAGCCCTGCTCTCTGGCTGCCGATCTTGGGCTCGCCAGCTTCCGTGGATGCGTGAATTGGGAGAGGCCTCTACCCTGATCCACGGACTTGGGATGTTCTAGCCTCTACAATCATGTAAACTGTTTCCTTAATATAAATCTCTCTATATATATGTTTATACACTTTACTGGTTTTGCTTCTCTAGAGAACCAGCGTAAGACAGGGTTGATAAAAAGTTTGCCTGCATCAGCTTTAGATCATTGAGAATGAATGCAAGTCTGTTTTCCAGATTTAACATCTTCATAATAATTTTATACCATTTTTCCAATTTCATTTTGTATGATTTTATCAAGCCTGTTCTTCATGAATCTTGTATTTTGCTTTTAATATGGCATTTTTTTAAATATTTTTTTTCTGTTGTTCTTTCCCTGAGTTTGAGCCACTCACTTTTCACCATTTTACCCTCTTAGAACTCTTCCAAGAACTATTTTTTGCCAAGATATCATGCTTTCCTTAGTTTCATTGAGAAATTAAGGAGAAAGACTATAGATTATTGAACACTTTTTGTGTTTCTTTGGATTATTACTTCCATAGAATATAAGTATATATTCTTTATCTGCATTTGCTTTTGTTCTCCCCCTCCAAATTTGTTTTCATTGTCCACGCCTAGGTCCCCCTCTTTTCTGCATGTCACTGATACTTGAGAGTAATTGGTTATGTGCTAAAGACTTTGTACTGGCAGCAACGGAGCTGTATAGTCAGCAGCCACAACTCGAGTCTGTTGTCTCATACTCCTTCTCACCAAATGTTTTCTGTCCTTGCAGTTTCTAAGTTCTCGTGGTTTCTGTCAAAACCTTTAGTTCATAGGATTTCTGTCTTACTGTCTACTACCTTCTCTCCATCTTCTTCACTCCAACATTCTCTGTGTAGCAATCTATGTCATAAATAATAGAAAATTTTCAAAATTCTACTTCAGAAATATATCCTTCATCATTATGTATCACTAGTAGTGCTGCTTCCAAACCTTCTCCATATTGTACCAATGTGATATTTCTAAATTTAAATATGACTTGCTTAAATTCCTCAGGTAGCTCTTTACTGCTCTCAGGAGTTTGATGATGATCTTAGAGAAAAGAACAGAGTAAATGAGCCAGGGGTAGGGGTGCGGGGGAACTATTCAATGATAAAATATGAATAATTTTTTTAAATAACACAGTTGCCATCAAGATATTCCTGGTGGCATCCTTAAGTTTCAAGAATACAGAAAAACTTGTATGGCCAGCTAGACACAAAAGGGAAATCAAGTACAGGTGGGGTGCAAATCAGATTGGCTTCAGTTTTCTCTGCAGCAAAGGATGGTAGAGCAGTATTTACAGTGTTGTAAGACAAAGAAAGTGGGCTGAGTAATTTTATATCCAGCCAAGTTGTACTTCAAGTCTAAACGCAACTGACGTTATCAAGCAATCAATAATTTGTAAACAAAAATCTAGCTAAGAGATAAATTTTTTTTAAAAAGTCAGAAATTGAGAAACAGTAAAGGATTGATGGTGAACATTTTATCAATGCAAAGATAGATCTTATACAAAAGTGGAAATAATGGATATAGGACAGAATGTAAATGTTAGGAACTTTGACAATGTAAACATAATAATGTAATAAAAATCAGATGGGGGAGACAGGAATTAGAAAGAAGTGTAAATGTACTTATTGCTTCAACTTTTATAGCAGAATCAACAGATACAACCTAAAGTTCAATAATGTAGTTTTAAAAACAATTACTCAACTTCAATGTTTTCTATTAGTTGTTTTTTCTTAACATTAGAAGGATTCAAACATTAGAAATCACTTGTGGTGAAGCTCATGAGAAGAGATGCTGAATTATCAGTTGACACGTCCAGTTTCTTCACTTTTATTTTTTATAAGTGATAGCAAAATAAAATGTAATCCTTTTAAGTAGAAATAACTTATGA
>NW_004444110.1:130523-132164 GCF_000243295.1 Trichechus manatus latirostris
GAAGAAGGAATGGAATTTCAGAAGTATAAAATGCTGCCAAGAAATAAATGAATTAAGATAATAATCTAAAGTGATTTGTGAGAGTTAATAATAAGGAAATTATGATGACCTGGGTGAGAAAACTTGCTATGGAAGGTGGGCCAGAGGGCCAGTTTACACTGGATTCAAGGAATAAATAGAAGATAAGAAATAGAGGTAGTGGTGAAGGGTGTGCTAAACTCTTTAATTGTTAGACTTTAAAGCCTTAACAAATTTTAGGGACATTAACCCCAAGACTTCTTAAAAAAAGAAATGATTTAAAACTTATAATTTTGTAGGTAAAATCTGTTTGCATTTTTAACATCACTTTTAATAGTACTAATTAAATGTTTGACTTATTCATACGTAGTATTTAATATGTAGCAGGTTTGCAACTCTCTGTCTTGAGTCAATTATTCCATAGGCATTGTTCAATGTATATGTGTAGTAACACTTGTATTCTCAAGGAAGTTTTATCATAAACTGCAGTAATCTTTGCAAATTTCTTACTATTAGGTAAAGGTTTTCTCTGACCCCTTTGTCTTCACATATGCTGGGTTTTGCCCTTATTTACCAGTCCAGCAACTCTGTGAAACATTGTCTATAAGAGGTTCATTTGTCATAGTTTCTTAAAAATATATTTTCTTAATAAGCAAAATTCTTTTATTAATTTATTTCTAGAATCCCAAATGTCTGTTTAATAATCAGTTCCAGAATCCACCGGGATATACATTAAGTTGATTGATCTGTAGCATTAGATTCTTTGATGCTCTTTCTGAAAATTAGAATACATCTAACCTGCTTCTTATCTTTTTTCACCTCTATCTCTATGAATCCTGGAATATTTTACTCACGGACTATAATATTATGTTTAGCAGAATCATTGCTAAGCCAAGAATTCAGGTCCCCAAACTAGGATAATGTTTAGAAAAGTTTCAAATTAATTCCACATATTTGAGAGATTTGCATGCATATTAGGAGTTATTATATATACATTTTCCTACAAAATCCATCTTATGGTCTCTGGCTGCAATTTCCTTTGTAAACATGTTTTCTGCCTTTATGAATTGGAATTTTCTAGTATTCTAAAAAGATAAAAACAGCATTTCATTCAAGTAATAATCATATTTCAGTGAGCATTGGGAAAAATTACTTCATTTTTCAAAGATGCTTGAAATTATGTTGCGTTTCTGTATTATTAACAGGACATGTGGATTAGACTTGGAGACAGAAACCCTTAATTGTTCTGCACTCAAAGTTACAAGGTACGTGATATTATAAAGTACTGAAACTTTTGGAGTCTCAACAGCCTCGTCTGAAAAATTAATGACATCCCTTGGTCATTGTATCAGTGTTTAATACAGCAACCAGAAATCCCTTTAGGTATTTTAATCAGAAAGGGATTTAATAATGGGAATTAAGTGCTTACAAAATCTTTGGAAGTGCAAACTCTGGGCTATGCCTCCAAGCATCCAAGAATGACTCCCAAAACACCACTGAAATGACCCATCTGTTACTAACAGGAAGGTGAACAGTTATGAGGCTGCCAGTGGAACAACCGAGTTAAACAATGTATTGCTGTAAGCACAATTGGAAGAGCGCAGTCAATGTCACTGAACTGTG
>NW_004444110.1:136069-137468 GCF_000243295.1 Trichechus manatus latirostris
AGAAGGATTGGAGCGCCATTTATCAGTGTATAGTTGCCTCGGAAGAAGGGAGAGCTAGAGCACAGGAAAAAAGAAAAAGGAGCCAGCAAGAAGTGTGATGACTCCCAAGGGAGATGACACAGACTTGTTCTAATGCTGCGCCAGACTGAAGAGCCAAAGATAAATTGGACATTTGTGGGGGTAGAAAGAATCTCTTTCTTGACTTAGAGATCACCTTCTCTTCTTTCAAGACATAATTCATATGTTAATTTCCATCCCTAAACAAATGTGGTCATTGAAATTACTTGTTTATGTGTTCTCTCTCCAACTAAACTCTTAGCTACTTGAGGGCAGAGACTCTTTTATTTATCTTTCTATGACATATTGCAGCTTCCACTAAATAAGTTTCTCAAGAAATATTGCCTGGAAGAATGAATAACAAAACCTTAAGGTTATTTTTCTCTGAACAGGGCAGAAAACACAATATCTTCTATTAACTTCAACAGAAAGCCTTCTGGGAACTGAATCAAAGAAAATGGTAAAAGGGGTGTTGTTATTGAGCACTATTCTTAATACCCAAGTGAAGGATAATGATCCCTTTTTTGTTTTCTACTTGCTATGTATCCTTTCCTCCCTTCTTTTAATTTTCTACTTTTTTCTAATTTTTTTCCTTTAATAAATATTTTTGAGCATCTGCTCAGTTCCAGAAACTATCACTAGAAATGCTGAGGTAAGCAAGACACTGAACAACCCTTACTGTCATGAAGTTTTTATGCTAGTAGGGGTTATATTAAGTATGCACATGGTTCCAATATAGTGAGTGCTGTGGGGATATAGTATTTGGGGGTGCCATGGAAGCATAGATAAGGAGTGCCTAACCCGGAATATGATGGTGGGGAACACATTCTGGAGAAAGTTAAAGGTGAGACTTTAACAACGATTATGAATTAACCAAACCAAGACAAAAGGAGGAGTGTCCAGGCAGAAGGAACAGCATTCACAAAGGCCAGATGAGATGGTAAAAGTGAGCCTGATGCATTCAAAGGACTGGAAGAGACTCTGTGAGGCTGAGTTAGACAGCTTGAAGGGGTCAGAAGAAAGCTGAAAAGGTATGTAGGGTCCCAATATGCAGAGCTACCAACCAACCCATTACCATCAAGTCGATTCTGACTCATAGTGACCCTATAGCAGAGCGACCGTATATGCAGAGCTAGACCTGGTATTTATCCCAAGAGCAATGAGGAGTCATTGAAGTACTTTCCTAGCCTTATCATCTTAGTAATTATGCAGATTTTGACTGCTTTTACTCCTATCTTCTAACACAACTTTCCCTCCATGTCTCATCCAGTCATTTTGCATAGAGCCAAGGTTAACTTATGCTCAGAAACAAGTTCAGTCATGTGTCTGGTATCTTCCAAAG
>NW_004444110.1:138934-140821 GCF_000243295.1 Trichechus manatus latirostris
TCTCCAAAAAGGTTCAGCTGCTTAGGCATAGAGTTGGCAGATACCTGAGTTTAATTATGGTTGAATTTATACTAGATAAATACGAGAAAGAAAGAAGAGAAATATATTTGCATAAGGCTAATTATACTGATGGACCATAGAATTTTAAGCTGGACAAGGAAGGGAATGAATACATGCTTTTAATGAAAAAAAATGAGTAAGTACTTGGTAGGCCAATACATTGGGGCCTTGATGAGACTGAAGAAGTATTGGAGTGGGAGTAGTAGGATATGTGAGCTGTTAGGAGAAGGGGTGCTGCCAGAGAGTGAGATGCTCGAAATCAACACGTCGGAGAAGGCACAGTTAAAAGTGATAATAAAGTGTGAGATGCAACCAAGAAAATAATTGGCTGAGGAGGTCATTGAAAATGAGGAGGCCAAGGAACTCCATTACCTCTGCCTAGATTTTGGCATAGTCATAAGATGTTGGTTGATGTTATCATGAATGATGTTGGGAATAGGGGTAGATAGAAAGATAATAACCCAGATTTTATAAAGCCTTGGTGAATCAGAGGAGTGGAAGCTAGGTTGGCACATAACAGAGAAGAGGAGGGGAAGCTAGAAACAGTCTCAAAATAGGAGCTTTAAAGCAGGTGGGTTTTTAAGTGAGAAAGAGGGATCTATGGCTGGGAAGCTTCAAGCAGGATCCTCACCTCCAGGGAATATGGATAGTGAGTATAAAAACCAACTCTAGGATGGGAGGACAGGACTAAAATAAGGTGTACAGAAACTTTGGAGTGATGGATATGCTCATATCTTGATTGTGGTGGTGGGTTTACGGGTGTATACATATATCAAAACTTATAATTTGGACACTTTAAACATGTGCAACTTGTCATTTATACATCAATAAAACTGTTAGCATGATAACAACTCTACTTATAAGGATTGCAGGGGAAGTTGGGTACTTAGGTGAGAACAAGGGTGTACTGGCGAAGAGCAAAGGAATATTCAAGAAAGAGTTGAGAAAATAAGTTTGTGTAGCACATATTGTGTAAATTCCACAGACCACAATGGAAGGGTTGGAGGGGGAACATTGAAACGAGTGAGTCACATCACAGGATAGATAGTGCAAAGCGGGACAAAAGCCAGGTGATGTCAAGTGACCTGAATGCCTTGGACTTTCGATGATGCCTGAGATAACAGCTGTGAGACCTGATGAGGTTTGTCTTGATGGCCTCATAGACAAAGCATGATTACCAAAGATAATTCAAATACAAACTACTTATTGCTGCTCAGAAAAGTTTGTCCTGTGTTCTTTCTGGAAGAAATCTCATTTGGGAATGGAATTTTTATTGTTTTTGTTGTTATCATTATTTTGAGGAGAGAGAGAGAGTGAGTGTGTGACATCTGTAGCAGTTTACTTTTTCATTTTTTTTTTTTTTGCTCTTTTATACTTACTTAAAAAGCAAACAACACAGTGAATTGTAGTCTACAGATTATTAATTCAAAGTGATTATCAAAGTTAGCATTTTCCCTGCAAGAACAATGAAGCACAGAAACGTTCAATCAGTAATGTTGTCTCCCTCCATTCCCACTCTCTCTAATCATGATGCTTTCTCTCTGGCTGCCAATGAGACCAGCACTACCTTATAGAAAGATCCGTACTGAAGTGCTATTCAAAATACGGTGGGCCTCGATGAGGAATCCAAGACATCAACATATATATCAGAAGAAGGCGTTCAAAAATAACACAAAAATGTCTAGCATCTACCTTTCTTTAGCCATCAGTTGGGAAGAGTTAGGAGCCCTGGTGGCACAGTGGTTAAAGCCGTCGACTGCTAACTGAAAGGTCAGCAGTTCAAAACCACCAGCTGCCCTGTGGGAGAAAGGTGTGGCAGTCTGCTTC
>NW_004444110.1:151165-154684 GCF_000243295.1 Trichechus manatus latirostris
GTGGGCAAGATAAGTGAGTCCTGGCAATTCCTGGGCTCCTGCAGTTGGGTTATATGGAAGGACTATAATGTCAACTAGACATTAGATATCTGGCATAAAGATGGTCAGTAGATTGCTCTATATTTTCTGCTTCTAATCTCACCATGCCTACCACCAGCTCCCAGAAGTTCAGGGCAGAACAGTTCTGTGAGGTGAAATGAATGTCCTCTCTTCAGCTGATCCAGGCAGTGGGCCATAAAAGGGAGAGGAAAAATTTCATTGGCACTAGTCATTATATACTCAGTCACAGATTAAAAATGGGGTCAGAATCAATTGAACTTTTGTCCTCAGGTTAAAAAGATAATACAATGGCAGTGGGAATATTAACGATGACCGTTCTCAATAAATTCATCAGACCTCTCTCACAAATTCCTGGCTCATACTTTTCATGCTATTTCCAGTGAATATCTGAAACACAAATGTCCAAGATGAACTCTTAATCTCTCCCTGACCTCCAAAACCTGCTCCAAATGCAGCCTTTTCCATTTCAGTTGATAAAAATTACATCCTTCCAGGTGCTATGCTAAAATTTTGGACATGAGACTCCTTACTCTCACATGCTACATCCAGCTCATTAGGAAATCCTGTTGGTTCCATCTTCAGAATATAACCAGAATCCAACCACCTCTACCACATCCACTGCCACCATCCTGTTTCTTACCTGGATTACAGCCACAGCCTCCCCACTGGTCTCCCTGGTGGTACCCTGGTGCTCCTACAACCTATTCTCAACAGAGCAATCATTTTAAAATTGAAGTAGATCATCTCACTCTTCTGCCTGTTGTTGTTGTTGCTGGGTGCCGTCGAGTGGATTCTGACTCAGAGCACCCATGTGACAGAGTAGAACTGCTCTAGAGGGTTTTCTTGGCTGTAATCTTTACAGAAACAGATTGCCTAGAAGCTTCTAAAGGCTTTTCATTTTGCATAGCGTAAAAGCTAAAGTCCTTACAATGATGCACATAGTCTTCTCCCTTTGCTCCTCTAACATGCTCAGATGTTTACTGCTTCTTTCATGCTGGCCACTGTGGCTTTTTTGCAGTTCCTTGAACATACCATAATTCCAGACACACTCCCACCTTAAGGTTTTTGTGCAACTTTTCCTTCAGCCAAGATCACTCTTACCCCAGATATCTGCTAGGCCAAATCTTTACCTCCTTTAAGTCATTGCTCATGTCTTACCTTCTCAATAAGGCCTACCCAGAGCATCCTGTTTAAGATCACAACCTGCCCCTACACGATGCCCCTGACATACTCATTTCCTGCTCTGCTTTTTTAAAATTCTTTCCAGAACACCAAATACCTTCCAACATGTTACATAATTTACTTGCTTATTGTTTATTGTTTATTTTCTACACTGCCTCGCAATAGAATGTCCTCTCCATGAGGACAGATATCTTCATCTGCTTTGTTCACTGATGTATCAGAAGGACCTAAAAGAGTGTCTGGCAAATAATGGGAGCTCAGTATATAGTTACTGAATAAAAATACAACCATGGTCATCTCTTGAATCACCCTGATCCACTGCTCCAATGTGGACTGGTTGTTGTCTTTGTCTAACAAACAGCCGTACTCATGAGATCTCCCTTCTGGATCCTCCTGGAAATTCCTCTTGCCTCTTTCCAAAGCTGAAACATCTATTTCTTATATCCTCTCTTTGGATTACTCCTTTGTTTACACAGAACACATCCTCCTGTAGCTTCTTAAGAAAGGGTATGTGAAAGGTACATTTTTTGAGAACTTCCATATATAAAAATATCTTTATTTTATCTTCATATTGATATGTTAGTTCAGCTGGATATAGAATCCTGTGTTGGAAATAGTTTCTTTTCAGACTTTTGTCTGTTTTCTTCCAGTGTTTCTGCTGAAATGGCCAAAACATTTTAATTCTTGATCTTTTGTATGTGACTTGTTTCTTTCTTTGGAAGTTTATAAAATCTTCTTTTTGTCCCCAGTGTTCTGATATTTCACAACTATCCCCTTGGTGTAGCTATATCTTCATTCACTCTGCTGGATGTTCGGTGGACCCTTTCACTCTGACAATTTATGTCTTTAAGTTTGGGGAAGATTCTTCTCTAATTAGACTTTCTAGATTGATTTCTACTTTTCTACTTTTCTTAATCTTTTATGCCCAATTTCCCATCTGTTGGTCTTTTTCTCTCATTTCTTGGAGTTATCCTCAGTATTACCTTCCAAATCTTTTATTTAGTTTTCATTTCTTCCATAATATTTTTAATTTTCTATACTTCTTTTTGTTCTCTAATTTTTTCTTTTTTATTCCATCCTGTACTTGATTCATACATGCAATATCTTGTCTTATCTGACTATATTAATATTACAGATTTTTCTTCTTTCTGTACAATATCAGTTTCCTCCAAGTTGCATCTTCTTCCCCTCCTTCTTCCTTTTCTTTTTTTAAAATTTGTTTGTTTGTTTTGGTCTCTGTCCTCCATGTTGAATGCCTTCCTGTAATATCATTTTATTTAAATGCTGTCTTGACAGAGTTTTGAGGCTCTGGCTGGAAGTCTGTCCATTCCCCTTCTTGAGCAGCTGATGAAGTCCACTCTTCAACTACTCTCATTAAGTTCACACTCCTAGGCCACTAGGCATCCATCCTAATCACACCAGGGCCAGATATGCAACAACTAGGGGCAGCCCCTGTGCCCCCTAAGCCTGTAGAATTATTCAAAATGCCCATTCCCCAGGAAGCCTATGAAACTCATCGAGTATCACCCTGCTTGCCATTCCTGTCCTACAGTTACAGCCTGCTATTACTTTGTGCCTCCCTGTCTCTGAGAACTGTGAGTATAATAAACCTGGTTACTTTCCATGGCCTCCCTGACTCCTCTTTTCTGTGGCACATCTAACTTACCATCCCATGAATTCGTTAGAGCACTTCCTCAGATATCTAGTACTCTTTGGCAATCTGCTTATGATGAAGACTGCAAGACTGAAAGGCTGATTGGAATCTCTGAGCATGTGGGTGGTATTTGTAGACTTTGAGTGTTATTGTAAGGCAATCTTGTTTAGCCTTTTGGAGGAAAATGTCTAAAGTCAATATCTTTAGATATTTTTTACTGGGCTGATAAAATTCTCCAGAGAAGAATGTTTTACCTCCCTTCCAAAGAGTAAGAATCTGACTACCAGATTTCTGGGAGTGGAGTAGGATCTCTGTATTATGCATTGATTATGCACGGGTCACTTAATTCCTCTTTTTTGTGTACAATAGCCATTTACTCCATTAAGAGACCCTGTATGTTACCCTCTCCCCAGAATAAAACTCCAGACTTCTGCCAGGGTGGGAGAAGGTCAGTAGCCCAACAGTGTGGAGTCAGTGTGAGACCTAGGGATCTAAATGCTTCCTGAACAGCTTTCACACAGTCCTCTTTATTTCAGACCCCAAACCCATCTCCAGTTTCAGAAGTATCTGCTAATACTTGCCTGTGCTTTTTGAGGCTTTTGCAGTGTACCTTGGTCTAGTTC
>NW_004444110.1:155398-157183 GCF_000243295.1 Trichechus manatus latirostris
TACTAACTGAGTTTGAAATACTAAAGTCATGGAAGTACCTGTACTCCTCAGAGTCAATTGAAATAATAATACAGCTTTCAACAATCTATTCTTTGAAGATATTCTTTGTAAATCTTTTAGGAAATTGAGAGAATTTATCTTTCATATATTTTATCTTTTAACCATTCTCCCTTTGGAGTTCTTTTTTCAAACTTAAAAATTAATTGTGGAATTAGAAAACTGAGAAAATTTATCTTTTCTTCTGAAGTTACGATGAATATGAAGAGAAAGCAAAGATTATGTTAGCTCAATGAATATATGTTTAAAACTTTTCATGTTCACCTGCATAGGATGATAATCATATTGTAGGTTCTTAGTACATAATCCATTGCTGCAGCAGCAACATTTATCTGAAAGCTCTAAACAATGTTTTAAAATGTATGCAGCTCCTAAAAATAAAACACCGAGCAGTAAGTTGTAAAGAATATTCAATTGTGTTATAATAAAGACCAAGAACACGTATTTTCCCCATCTAGAGCAAGGGAGAATTTAGAAAACCAAAGGCAGACGTAAGGGAAAGATTAGTCCAAAGGACCAATGGACCACAACTACCACAGCCTCCACCAGACTGAGTCCAGCACATCTAGATGGCTCCCCTGCTACCACGACCAACTGCTCTGATGGGGATCACAACAGAGGGTTCCTGACGGAGCTGGAGAAAAAATGTAGAACAAAATTCTAACTCACAAAAAAAGACCAGACTTACTGGTCTGACAAAGACTGGAGAAACCCCAAGAGTATGGCCCCTGGGCCCCCTTTTAACTCAGTATTGAAATCACTCCTGAGGTTCACCCTTCAGCCAAAGATTAGACAGGCCAATAAAACAAAATGAGACTAAATGGGCACACCAGCCCAGGGACAAGGAGGAGAAGGTAGGAGAGGACAGGAAAGCTGGTAACGGAACTCAAGGTTGAAAAGGGAGAGTGTTGACATGTCCTGGGGTTGGCAACCAATGTCATAAAACAATATGTGTATTAATTGTTTAATGAGAAAGTAATTTGCTCTGTAAACCTTCACCTAAAATACAATAAAAAAAAAGAAAGAAAACTGAAAAAAAAGAACACACATTGTTTGTTAAAAATTATTAAATTGGATCTATTTGACAAGTTGTATAAATCATTTAAATTGAGCCTACTATCAATAATCAATATTTGTCTTCGCATATATCAGTGGATTATTTTAATCATTTTTATCTTTAAAAATGAATAAAAAGAAAAGAAGGCAGTATGTTTCCCTGACAGCAAATACAGGCTTTCATCTCTGCTTGAAGGATATCTTGCTTCTATAACTACTGTTAAACTACAGTATAGTTGAGTACTGCCCTATTGTAACAGTTTTCAGGATTATTTTTGTTCTGGTAAATATAGCTAGAATTTACAGAAAGACATAACACTAAGCTAGTTAGCCTCCAAACAGTGGCAAAAACAGTTCTCATTTACTAAAGCAACAGATTATTTAACTTATCCTAGGTTGAATAAAGAATAGAGTGTACTGGTTAAGAGCATAGACTCTAATGTCATTCATCCAACAAATACGTATTGAACACCTACTATGCATCTGCTGGCACTGTGGTCATCAGCAGGGATACAATGTTGAGCAAAAAATAGACACTGATCTTATGGAGTTTCTAGTCTTCGGGGTTTCCAATTGGCGGCCTAGGTTCTACTGTGTTGTGTTTTTTGGTTATTGTTTGATTTAAGTTGGAATTCCTTTTGACAGTGCCTTGTCCCCACTGGTTTATCCAAA
>NW_004444110.1:158386-160068 GCF_000243295.1 Trichechus manatus latirostris
TGACATTCTACTATGTACCATTGTACTATGTTCAAGATACTTGAGGAGTAAGGGTCAACAGGTTAGATCAGGTCCCTGCTCTCTTAGAACTTATCATTTCTTAGTGAAGAGGCATAGAAATAACAACAAAACTAAAAAACAAATCTGTTAACGCATAAGCAGGTTAATTACAGATGGTGAAAAGAACTATTAAGAAAACAAAATATGGTGACATAATACAGAGTGGTTGGCTGGAGAAAAGACACGTTAGACAAAGTCAGGAAAGGCCTCTCTGCAGAGCTGAAGTTGGAGATGGGCGAGGTCCGAATGAGAAGGGTCTGCCAAGGGAATGTCTAGGTCCAGAACATACAAGGCAACAGTCCAAGGATAAAAAAGATTTGGGCATGTTCCAAGAGTCACGAAAAAGGCCCGTCTGGCTGGAGCATACAGATCAAGGAAAGTGATAGGAGATAAATCAGAGAGCTAAACAGGGGCTGAATTGTGGAGGGCCTCCTGGGTCATGAAACAGAGTTTAGATTTTATTCTAATAGTAGCGAGAAGCCACAGGAAGGTTTTAAACAGGAGGAGTTACATGATCTGATTTCCATTGTAAAAGACCACTCTGGCTGCTGTGTTAGTGTGTGTGCCTAAGAGGGAGTACATAGTAAGAGTGGAAGCAGGATGAGCTGTGAGGAGCTGTTACAGTAGGCTAGAATATACTAACTTGGACAGGCTGAATAGAGATGGTGGGGAGAAGCGGTTGAATTTAGGATATAGATCGAATAAATGTTCATAGGACACATAGATAGATTATGTGATAATTTAATGGCCACAGATTTCTCCTATCCTAGCATATACACCCCTTCACAATGTGAATTTCTGCTCCTGCCATCCAGAGATGGCGTATATGCATCCCTTTGAATCGGGGCTGGCTTTATGACTTGTTTTGACCAACAAATGGAGAAAGAAACAACTTTGTGCAAATTTCAAGGCTAGGTGTTGCAGCTTCTGGTTTTGCTTTTTGGAATGTTGTCATGAGATCACCATATAAAAAAACCTGTCTAGGTTACTATAGGATGAAAGATCATATGGAAAAGAACCAAGGTACTCCAGCTGACAGCCAGCACCAACAGCCAGATATGTGAATGCAGCCTTCTTGGTCCTTCTACCCCAAGCCAACCTTTTAGCTGAACTAGCCACATGAATGAGCCCAGGTGAAACCAGCAGGAAAACCTCATAACCAACCTACAGAATAGTGAGAAATAACAAATTACTGTTTATGAAGCCACTGTGTTTTGGTGTAGTTTGTTATGCAGTAATAGCTGAAACATGTGGAGTGTGAGGGACTTAGAGGACATAAGACCATAGAGATCTTAAGTTTTAGGCTTCAAAAACTAGGTAGAAAATAGTGCCATTTACAGAGTTGGGGAATGTCGAGGAAGAAAGGGTTTAGAGGTAGAACATCACAAATTCTGTTTGGCTATGTTGAGTTTAGAAATGTTAGTCATGTGTTTGGAAAGTTAAGTGGAGAGTGAACAATGGGGATATACTTTTGAAAGTCATCAAGGTATAAACAGCATTTCAGACCATGGGACTAGATAAGACCCACCTAAGAACAGAGTGTAGACAGTGAAGAGTAGCGCTAAGACTGACTCCTTGGTTTCTCCAACTTTTAGACATTGAGCAGAAAAGGAAGGAACAGC
>NW_004444110.1:161594-164227 GCF_000243295.1 Trichechus manatus latirostris
AAAATGACGCAAATGCAGTTAAACAGGAAACGCAACAAAAAGAAGCATCTCACTATTAATTAGAAAGAAGCCATCAGGATAAGCCCTCGTATCTGTGTTGTGCTACCCCCAGGTGACACTCTTCCAGTGCTTGCACCCTGGATGCTATTTGTTTTCCCTTACAACCCTGACCTTAACCTGGATAGCTTCTTTTACAGGTATCCCCAGTCAACAAACATGTTTGTTACTTTCTCTGCACACAGGCTACTTCTATTTAAAAAAAAAAAAACGTTGAATTTTAGATAGGCTACCTTTTAAAATCTTGTTTCGTATCATCTACTAAACAGCACAGAAAATATTACTCAGGTTATTGAAAGCTTCAATTATCTTTCAGGAGTCAACATGGTATGGGAAGAACATGGTTTTGGAGGATAATAAACTGGAGTTCGTATGTCAGCTTTTCCTTTCTGACTGGCCACAAGCAAGTAACTTAACTTTTCTGAGCCTCAATGACCTCTTCTGGTTAATGCAGTAATAATACCTGTCTAGGTGGGTCACTAGGAGCCCTGGTGGTTCAGTGGTTAAAGTGGTTGGCTGTGAACCAAAAGGTTGGTGGTTTGAACCCACCAGCCACTCCATGGGAGAAAGATGTGGCAGTCTGCTTCCAGAAAGATTTACAGCATTGGAAACCCTACGGAGCAGTTCTACTCTGTCCTATAGTGTTATGTGAGTCAGAATCAACGATGGCAGTGGGTTTGGTTTTTTGGGTTTAGGTGGGTCGCTCTGACTTGGAATCAGGGGGACAGCAAGGGGTTTGTTTTGGTTTAGGCCTACTGGATGGCACAAACAGTTTAGTACTTGGCTGCTAACCGAAAGGTTGGAGGTTCAAGTCCACCCAGAGGCACCTTGAAAGAAAGGCCTGACAATCTACTTGGAAAAAATCAGCCACTGAAAACCATATGAAGCACAATTTTACTCTGACACACATGGGATCACCATGAGCGTAATCAACTGACCACAACTGGTTTTTCTTGATGCCTTTCTAGTGGGATTTTATGTGGTAAATTAAGTGATATATATAAAGAATCCTGCACATCTTAAGTGTTCGGCAAATGTTAGTTTCATTCCAATCTATTATGTTTTAGATGTGATGTTCTAAACACATTCTTGATGGGTAAACACCAACTACAAAAAAAATTATTATATATTTTAATTTATCCCTTTCTTTAGAAATGACTTCCAACTCTTGCTTCTTTTTGGTAAGCTGAGAAAGTTACCTGATTTCAGCATTCTCAGTGGATCTCTTGGTAGCTGGGGACTTGAAAGAGTTCTTGAGCCCATTGTGTTTGCCTTGCAGCCCTGTATTTCCTGGGGAAACCTCGACCTTTAGGAGAGAGTGAGATGCTAACTATGATGCGCCTGACCATCTAGCATATGCCCGTGACCATGAGTTTGACCCGCATCTTGCTCCCTCAGTAAGTGCCCCAAGGTAAGGAAGGAGATTTCTCTGGCTGCCAGAATCTTAGAATACTTAGGTAATAGGCTTTATATTATTGGGTAGAGTTTTCAATATTTTTATAAATCCCTGTACAGAAGAGTAGCCCGTTCAAAGTCCAGAGCAGCAAAAACAGCTATTTTATAAATAGCAATTCAGATGCCTAGGGACTGTGATAAGGCAGACAGTCCAAGGAGGAAGACGTGGAATTAATTCAGGTGAGAGCTGGCCTGAGTCAAATTTATAGTGAAAGCTCTTACTAGGGAGAGAAGAAGACATAGTTCAGATATAATCATGGCAGGGTTACTCAACAGACTAGATTGCACTGAGCAAGGGGCATTAGCAAGATCCTTTCTTAATTCAGAAAGTCACTCAGTTTTGGCCTTACCTTTCAGAGGATATAGTTCTGGAAGAAAGATGAGCATCAGTCCCTTCTCCTTGCTTATTTTTATTTTTAATGGTGATGACCAGTTAAAAAAAACCAGTCACCGTCGAGTCAATTCCAACTCATGGTGACCCCCATGTGTCAGAGTAGAACTGTGCTCCATAGCATTTTCAGTGGCTAATTTTTCAGAAATAGATTGCCAAGCCTTTCTTCCAAGACACCTTTTGGTGGATTCCAACCACCAACCTTCCAGTTAGCAGCTGGATGTGTTAACCGTTTGCACCACCCATGGACTCCAATGGTGATGGCACAACTAGTATAGTATCTTATGAAATATGGTATGTGGGTCAAGACCAGGAGAAAACTCGGAGCAGATAGATATATTTGTGTGTCCCCTGCTCACGGAATGTGGTTTGATTCATCAAGGGCATATTGTAGCTCAGGGTATGGAGAAGCACCTGGGGACTATGATGGAGCCCTCAAAGTGGAGGTAAGATACCATACTCTTAAGAAGATGCAGTAAGAGAGGCCAACAGAGTGTGTGAATGAAACACCAAAATCAGAAAGGCTCATTCATAGAGTAATTATGGTTTTCAAGGTCTCCGACTGGGAAGACAAGATCTTCAATTTGCTATCTCCTGCCTAATGGATCCACATAACGAAGAGAAGTGTGGTCTTTGTTAGGCTCTGGTTCTTGAGAGTAAACATGATGTCTTCCTTCCTGTAGGTTTCCCTCTCTTTCTCTGTGCATTTATCTTTTTTATTTATTTATTT
>NW_004444110.1:165542-167814 GCF_000243295.1 Trichechus manatus latirostris
TAAATCCTAACCTCTATGCCTGTGGTTATAATCCCATTTAGGAATGGGTTGTCTTTGTTATGTTAATGAGGGAGGATAAGTATAGGGTGTATTTTGAGTCAGTTTCTTTTGAGGTATAAAAGAGATTAAACAAGTGAGCAAAGCAGAGATGGGGCAAGACTGATGCAAAAACATGTGGAGATCTCCAAGGAACCAGAAAGCAGAAGCTGAAGAGACAAGGACTTTCCTCGAGAGCCAATAGAGAGAAAGCCTTCCCCTAGAGCTAGCTCTCTGAATTCCAACTTCTAGCTTCCTAAACCATGGAGAAAATAAATTTCTGTTTGTTAAAGGCATCCACCTGTGGTATTTCTGTTATAGCAGCATCAGATAACTAAGACAGAATTTGGTACCAAGAGTGGGGTGCTGCTCTAACAGATACCTAAAATGTGGAAGCAGTCTTGGAAGTGGGTAATGGATAGAGGCTGGAAGAGTGAGGATGCCTAATAGTAAAAGCCTAGATTGCCTTGAAAAGACTGTTGGTAGAATTATGGACTTCAAAGGCAATTCTGATGAGTGCTCAGAAGGAAGTGAGGAGAGCTGTAGAGAAAGTTCCTATTGTCTGAGAGAATATGTATGGTGCCAGCAACAGAATGTTGCTAGAAATGCGGATGTTAAATATGATTCTGGTGAGGCTTTAAAAGAAAATGATGAACATGTGATTGGACAATGGAGGAAGGATAATACTTTTCACGCAATGGCAAAGAACTTGTCTGAATTATGCTCAGATGTTTAATGGAAGGTAGAATTTGTAAATGATGAACTTGGATATCTGGCTGATGAGATTTCTAAGCAAGATCTTAAAGGGGCAGCTTGGTTTTTTCCTTGCTGCTTATAGCAAAATGTGAGAGGAAAGAGATGGACTTAAAAATAAACTGTGCAAAATGAAAACAAAACTTAAAGATTTGGAAAATTCTGTTGTACAAACTAAGGACACGTGAACTAGAATGTTCACCAAGGACATGACTAATCTTGTATTAAAGAGATTTAAGCTGTGACTGATGGATCTAACCAGCTACAACAGCAGAAAACTGATCAGCTTAGACTGAAGGGGACAGAGAAAGAACTAATGGAAAGAATGCTATCTGCCTCTTGGAATTCTACAGGCAAGAAATAGGCCAAAGGAGCTACATCTGTTATCCTCCAAGAAAAGAAAAGGGTCATCCCTGGAGCAGCTTGGAGATCAGCAGAATTGTTGGAAGGAACACGAGAAGCAGGGCCTTCTTGGCTTCAAAGGGTGGAATCATAGTTTCTTGCATCTCAAAGAGTGGAGGCACAGCCTCCTAGGTTTCAAAGAATCAGGTCTTTGCTAGCTCGGTTCTGGAGTGTGGGGCTGTTGTTAAGGTGTGGCAGGGGGGATGGAGACACCACCCAAAGTTAAGGAGGCAAGGCTGCCATACCCAAGGGGCAGACGAACCGGGCCTACTGGGGCTGAGGGGTGGGGTTGCCACTCAGATGGATTAAGAAAACGGGGCCACCTAAAGCTGAGGGAGCAGAGTTGCCATCACAGAAGGCCTGGAAGGTGGAGCTGAAGCCCAGGGCCAAGGAGTCTCTACCCGGAATCCACAGGGTATGGCCAACAACCAGATTCTGGAGGGTGGGGCCATTTCCCAGATGGTCTCAGAGAAGACAGGATTATTTTCAAAGCTTCAGAGCTAATGTAATTTGCTCTGCTGGGTTTTGGACTTGCTTGGTGTCTGTTGTCCCTTCTTTCCCTCCAATTCCTCCCATTTGTAATGGAAATGTCTACCTTGTACCTGTTACACCACTGTACTTTGGAAACAGATAACTTGTTTCCTTGATTTCACAGGTTCACAGATGAAGAAGAATTTTGCCCCAGGATGAAAAACACCTAAAGTCTCACCCATATTTGATTTAGATCATTCAGAAGATGAGATTTTGGACTTGGAGATGATTTAAGTCTTTTAGGACAATGTGACGGGTGAATGTGTTTTGCATGTGGCAAGGACATAAATTTTAGGGGGCCAAAGGGTGGAATGTTATGGATTGAATTATGTCCCTCAAAAGCATGTGTTGTAAATCCTAACTTCTATGCCTGTGGTTATAATGCCGGTTGAGAATGAGTTGTCTTTGTTATGTTAATGAGGCAGGATGTATCTTGAGTCAATCTGTTTTGAGATATAAAAAGAGATTAAACAAACAAGCAGAGGAGAGATGGGGTGAGATAGATGCCAAGACATGTGGAGATCACCAAAGAACCAGGAAGCAGAAGCCA
>NW_004444110.1:168981-170123 GCF_000243295.1 Trichechus manatus latirostris
CTGGAGCTGGCACCTTGAATTTGGACTTCTAGCCTCCTGAACTCTAAGGGAATAAATTTCTCTTTGTTAAAGCCATCCACTTGTGGTATTTCTGTTATAGCAGCACTAGATAACTGAGGCAGCCTGGCAGGGCAATAGCTTCGTATACAAGAGGCATGAGATACATGTGTTGCCTGCAATGACTATGTCCGGTAACATCAGCTAAGTCTAGTTCTCCAATCGGGATTTCTGAATTTATGGGATGATGGACGTACATGTGGGCAGACGTTGCCTGAACAATGTTACGTGGCATATGACTGTATGTATGTATATACATACATATAAATACATATGCATATAGATGCTTTAAGAAAAAAAAAAAAAACAACTGTAGTCTCCACACTTAGTTGCAGAAAGAATGAACCAAGGAAAACAGTATTTCTAAATTCCTTTTTCCAAGCCCTCAAGCAATAGTTTAACCTGTGATGCAATTCATTTTGAAATAGCTTCACTTTACTTCCCAGTCTTTCCCTGCTGAAAGAATGTGCAGTTTATTTGCTTTTAATAAATGGCACAGAAAAGCAAATCAGCTCTATTCAATAAAATGTCAAATCATGTTCAGAGCACAGGACTTCTCTCCTTTCAATAAAAAGGGATCTTTGACAATAGAACTAGAAGCTTAATAAGATCAGAACGTTCTGACCCTACTCCTACCCCAGCCTGATTGATAAATTTAGTTTGCTACCCCCACTTTTTCAGAGAAATCTTCTGGAAGACTTACGAACAAATTCTGGCAAAGAAATTATATAAAAGGACAGTTCCATTCATAGAAAAAAATTACAATTTATTCATTTACAGAGAGGAGAATTAAACTCATGGTACAATACTTGAAATCTCGTTTACCTCTTTTTACTACATTCCATCTCCTATATGTATGCTTTGAAATTCCAAACGAGAATGCGGCACAGTACTCTCCCAGACACTTCTCTTCCTCTGGCATTAGAAATGCCAACTAAATTCAGTATTACCGTAAATAAACGGTGAGCACACAGATAAGAACACGACATACACTCAAAAACCAAATGGAAATTATTTTCTAGGGGACTTTATAAAACTTAAATTTAGCATGATATGCCAGTGCAGAATGTATGTTAGATGATTCT
>NW_004444110.1:171583-173537 GCF_000243295.1 Trichechus manatus latirostris
GATGTTAATAGATGTCATGGGAAAATTAATTAGATTTCTTTCAGTACTTAGACAATAAAAAGCATTTTAAATGCTTAAAATGCTTCCTACAGAAAAAAAATATTCTTAAAACACTAAGATTCTCTAAATGCAAACAACTTTCTCAGCATACAACTCACGGAGCAATAGAAATTACTTCTGAATGAAGAGCCGTAAACTAACCTATATAATAATTTTCGCATTTCATGTTGAACTGAAACAACTGTGGAATTAGACAGCACAACATAATGACTAACAATTACCGGATATCTATAACGTATGAGGTGCTGCACACACATTATTTAATTCTCACATCAAACCTTTAAAATAGTTACTGTTATCCTTATTTCACACACAAGGAAACAGAAGTTTTGCAAGATTGAGCAAAATGCCCAAGATCACATAGCTAGTGAATGACAACAAAAGTTCAAGCCCAGACATGTTTGACCCAAAATCTAAATTCTTTGTTCTTCAGTGCATTGATGTAGTTCTTGTTAGGTGCCCTCAAGTCGTTTTCAACTCACAGTGTATCCATGTGACAGAGTAGAACTACCCCAAAGGTTTTCTTGTCTATAATCTTTACAGCTCCCATGTAGTGGCTGGGTGGGTTTGAACCAGCAATCCTTCAGTTAGCAGCCAAGAACTTAACCATTTGTGCCACCAGGGCTTCTTAGCACGTGGATAGCCAACACAATAATGGTGTTATGACTGCCAGGAAGCATCACTACTTTGCACTAATTTTCTTGGGAAATATACATTAAGTATGGCATAAATTATTAGTTGGCAGGTTGCTCTTAGGAGATTCTGTTAATGGCATAGTGCCCATAATACTAAAAAAGTTCCTGAGCCAAGGCCAACTGGAAGACAAAAATTCTTAAAGATTCTATAAGCTGAATTTTGCTGGTTTCCTTCCAGGAACATCCACATGGACGAACGGCAGGAAAACATGGTAGCGGGGAAGAAGGGAAGGAACATTATCAGGAGAGACGAGGTATATTAGATTTCAATGGACCTTTGCCCTCTATATGGACTGGCCTCACGCGTGACAGTGAGGAAAGAAAGAGGGACTTATATCTCACTTCTAAAAATTTGTATTATGAAATATACATACATAAAAACATAAATAATAATGTAAGAAAGCACTCGTGTGCTTGCAGATAAACAAATAATGTGACAAATATGGTCACAAATACTGCTGGAGTCTTTATGGGGAGTTGCAGTCCATTTTTACCTATTATGATGGCATCACCCTTCCTTCTTCCTCAGAACTAATGACTGTCCACAATTTTGTGCTTTCCTTCATAACTAGTTTATAGTTTATTTTTGAATTTTGTTCTTATATTTTGCATGAAATTTTATAGGAATTTTGTGTAAAATTTTGTATATACTATTGTGATAGGCAACTTCTGACATGGTTCCCAATGTTCCCACCTCTTGATATTTACACCCTTTGTGAGATCCTCTCCTTTTTAGTGTGGGGTGGACTCAGTGACTTTCTTCTAATGGATAGAATATAACAATAGTGATGGGATGTTACTTCCATGATAAGTTTGCAAAGGACTGTGATTTCCATCCTACTAGCACTTTCTCTCATGCTGGAACTTTCTCTTGACCTCTTGCTTGTTTGCTCTGATAAAGCAAGTGCTATGTTGTTAGGTGTGTTATGGAGAGACCCACATGGCAATAAAAGCTCAGTAGAGTTTAAAGGCTCAGGATCTTTGAGTTATCTGAACTCACTCAAATGTCTCCATTCCAATTGTCATGTTCCCCTCTTTCCTTATTAGTGTTCTAAGTCTCACATAAGTGTCCTGACAAGCCTGAAATTCAGCAACTCTCAAGCTCACACTCATGTCTAATTTTTGGCTATGGTAGCCCTACAGCTACAAAAGTTGAAAGATTCTTTTAAGTCACATAATGACTCCCTGGTCCTTTGACT
>NW_004444110.1:175578-176847 GCF_000243295.1 Trichechus manatus latirostris
ACAAGTGTCACTTTAAGACTTAAGCATTTAATTGACAGTGTTCAGTTTCTCATTCCTCTTGTCACAGCAAGTGTGGAAGCACATATTGAGACCCTGAGGAAGAATAACGAGCAGAAACTCCTGCCTTACTGTGATTCACTTCTAACAGGAATGAGAAACGAACCTTAAGATTCATGAGAAATGAACCTGAGATTTAGGGATTGTTTGTTGCCACTTCTTAACCCCTTTTACCCAGACTCAAATAGTCCAATAACAATTAAAGACCTTGAGTCAACTTTTAGACATCTTCCCATGATATAAACATCACATCCAGAGAGGCAAGTCTTTCCAATGTTCAAAAGGAACGGATCATTTTAACCAATTACAAACTTTTGCAAAGCATAGTAATTTGGACAACACTCCACTGCTTACTACATAAGCTATGTATAGCCTCATACCAAAACCAAAACAGGCTGAACTGCTGATCTCCCCAACCTCTATCCCCGAACTCTTGCTCACCTAGTACATGATGTCTCCATTTTCCAGTTGCTGAGGCAATGAAAACCTTGGAATCATTGTTGACTCTCTTCTCACAAACACCCCTCCAGGAAATTTTATCAGATCTACCTTCACAGTACATGAGAATCGATGTGTCACCACCTCAGCTGCTATGACCCCGGTCCCACACACCATGATCTTTCACTGGATTAGTCTCCTAATTTCTCCTCTACTTCTGTTCTTGACCCACTTCTTTCTATTCTAACAGAGCAGCCAGAGTGATACTGTTAAAATATACGTCTGATCACCTGCTTCTGTGCTCAGAAGTCTCCAATAGTTTCCCAACTTACTCAGAGTAAAAGCATTACAATGGCTTAGCCTGTGCAGCACTACCTGGCCTCTCATGTCCCCCCACTCTCCCATTCTCACTCTGAACAAGCTCATCTTCAACTACCTCCCACCTCAGTCATTATCCTCTATGACTGTGGTTCCTCATGCACCTTGTCTCAAGCCCATTACATTTGCTGATCTTTCCCTAGATCTAAGGAGCCCTAGTGGTGCAGCGGTTAAAGTGATTGATTGCTAACTGAAAGGTCAGCAGTTTGAAACCACCAGTGACTCCTCTGGAGAAAGATGTGGCAATCTGCTTCCATAGAGATTTACAGCTTTGGAAACTCTAAAAAGGATTGCTATGAGTTGGAATCACCTTGACAGCAGTGGTTTGGTTTGTTTTCCCTAGATCTATGTGACTCCTTCCTTTAAGTCCTTCAGATTTTTACTCAATTTTCTTCT
>NW_004444110.1:180255-188891 GCF_000243295.1 Trichechus manatus latirostris
TTGAGTCTGCCTATCCATGAGCATGGTATGTTTTTCCATTTATGTAGATCCCTTTGGGTTTCATGCAGTAGTGTTTTATAATTTTCTTTGTAAACAAACCAAAATTTTTATTATTAGATTCAGCAAATACATAGTCACTCTATCCAATTGCTATAAAAGTTTCAAAACTCTTACTCTCAATATAATTTTATTCATCTCATCACAAGCCAGTAACCAACAGCTCAGGAACTGGCACTCATTCATGGAACATACACTGGAACACTAGTCTACAAAGAAGGAGCCCCAGTGACGCAATGGTTAAGCAATCGGCTGCTAACTGGAAGGTCAGTGGTTTGAACTCACCAGCTGCGTCGCCGGAGAAAACACCTAGCAATCTGCTCCTGTAGAGATTGTTTATGTTGCGTTGGTAGGTGCCATCAAGCCAGATCTGACTCATATTGACCCTGTGTTCAGCAGAATGAAACACTACCCGGTCCTGCGCCATCCTCACAATTGTTGCTAGGCTTAAGCCCATTGTTGCAGCCACTGTGTCAATTCCTATCCTTGAGGGTGTTCCTCTTTTTCATTGACCCTCCACCTTACCAAGCATGATGTCCTTCTCCAGGGACTGTTTCCTCCCGATAACAAGTCCGAAGTACATGAGACAAAGTCTCACCATCCTTGTTTCCAACAAGTACTCTGGCTGTACTTCTTCCAAGACAGATTGGTTCATTCTTCTGGCAAACCGTGATATATTCAATATTCTTCATCAACACCATAATTCAGAGGCATCAATTTTTCTTCGTTCTTACTTATTCATAGTCCAGGTTTCACATGCATATGAGACAGTTAAAAATATCATGGCTTGGGTCAGGCGCACCTTAGTCCTCAAAGTGACATCTTTGCATTTTAACGCTTGAAAGAGGTCTTTTGCAGCAGATTTGCCCAATGCAATATGTCATTTGATTTCTTGACTGCTGCTTCCGTAGGTATTGATTATGGATCCAAGCAGAATAAAATCCTTGACAACTTCAATGCTTTCTCCATTTATCATGATATTGCTTATTGGCCCAGTTGTGATGATTTTTGTTTTCTTTATGTTGAGGTGTAAACCATGCTGAAGGCTGTAGTCTTTAATTTTCATCAGTAAGTGCTTCAAGTCCTCTTTACATTCACCAAGCAAGGTTGTGTCATCTGCATATTGCAGGTTGTTAATGAGTCTTCCACCAATTCTAATGCTGTGATCTTCATATAGTCCAGCTTCTCGAATTGTTTGCTCAGGGTACAGATTGAATCAGTATGGTGAAAGGATACAACCCTGATGCACACCTTTCTTGATTTTAAACCACAAAATATCCCCTTGTTCTGTACGAGTGACTGCCTCTTGGTGTACATACACATTCTGCACGAGCACAATTAACTGTTCTGGAATTTCCATTCTTTGCAATGTTATCTATAATTTGTTATGATCCACATGGTTGAATATCTTTGCATAGTCAATAAAACCCAGGTAAACATCTTTCTGGTATTCTCTGCTTTCAGCCAAGATCTATCTGACATCAGCAATGATATCCCTTGTTCCACGTCCCCTTCTGAATCTGGCTTGAATTTCTGGCTGTTCTCTGTCGATGCACTACTACAATTAACTGTTTTTGAATTGTCTTCAGCAGAATTTTACTTGCATGTGATATTAATGATATTGTTCAATAATTTCTGCATTCTGTTGGATCATCTTTCTTTGGAATGGGCACAAATATGGATCTCTTCCAGTTAGTTGGCCAGGTAACTGTCTTCCAAATTTCTTGGCATAGACGAGTGAGGAACTCCAGCATTGCATCCATTTGTTGAAACATTTCAATTGGTATTCCATCAATTCCTGGAGCCTTGCTTTTTTCCAATGTCTTCAGTGCAGCTTGGACTTTTTCCTTCAATACTATCTGTTTTCGATCATATGCTACCTCTTCAAATGGTTGAACGTCGATCAATTCTTTTTGGTACATTGACTCTGTGTATCCCTTCCATCTTCTTTTAATGCTTCCTGTATCATTCAACATTTGCCCATAGAATCTTTCAAAATTGCAACTCGAGGCTTCAATTTTTTTCTTCAGTTCTTTCAGCTTGAGAAATGCGGAGCAAGTTCTTTCCTTTTGGTTTTCTAACCCCGGGTCTTTGCATATGTCATTATAATACTTCGTCTTCTCGAGCTACCTTTTGAAATCTTCTGTTTAGCTCTTTTACTTAATCATTTTTTCCATTGACTTTAACTACTCTACTTTCAAGAGCAAGTTTCAGAGTCTCTTCTGACGTCCATTTTGCTCTTTTCTTTCTTTCTTGTCTTTTTAGTGACCTTTTGATTTCTTCATGTATGATGTCCTTAATGTCATCCCACAATTCGTCCTGTTTCAGTCATTAGTGTTCAGTGGGTCAAATCAATTCTTGAGATGGTCTCCAAATTTAGGTGGGATATACTCACGGTAGTATTTAGACTCTAGTGAACTTGTTTTAATTTTCCTCATCTTTAACTTCAACTTGCATATGAGCAATTGCTGGTCTGTTTCACAGTCAGCCCCTGGCCTTGTTCTGACTGATGATATTAAGCTTTTCCATTGTCTCTTTCCACAGGTATAGTCGATTTGATTCCTGTGTTTTTCATCTGGTGACGTCCCTGTGTATAGTTACTGTTTATGTTGTTGAAAAAGGGTATTGTTGTTTCTATCACCAAGGTCATATTTCCAACTACAGATCCTTCTTCTTTGTTGTCAGCTTTCGCATTCCAATCACCAGTAATTACCCATGCATCTTGATTGCATGTTTCATCAATTTCAGACTGCAGCGGTTGGTAAAAGTGTTCAATTTCCTCACCTTTGGCATTAGTGCTTGATGTGTAAATTTGACTAATAGTCATACTAACTGGTCTCCCTTGTAGGCGTTCAGATATTATCCTATCAATGACAGCGTTATCCTTCAGGATAGATCTTGAAATGTTCTTTTTGACAATGAATGTGACTCCATTCCTCTTCAATTTGCCATTCCCAGCATAGTAGACCTCATGATTGTCTGATTCAAAATGGCCAATACCAGTACATTTCAGCTCACTAATGCCTAGGATATCGATTTTTATATGTTCCATTACATTTTTGATGACTTCCAATTTTCCTTGATTCATAGTTTGTACATTCCATGTTCTAATTATTAATGGATGTTTGCAGCTGTTCTCATTTTGAGTTGTGCTACTTCAGCAAATGAATGTCCCAAAAGCTTGGCTCCATCCACATCATTAATGTCGACTCTACTTTGATGAAGCAGCTCTTTCCCATCTTATTTTGAGTGCCTTCCAACCTGAGCGGCTCATCTTCCAGCACTATATCAGACTATATGAATGACAGTAATTCTTCACAGATAGACATAAAAATTCAATATAGTAATAATCAAACCCCTCTTTCATTCCTAATATTGATAATATTGGTTTTCTCTCTCTCAATCAGTCTACTAGGAATTTACAAACGTGTCTAACATTCAAAGAACCAAATTTTGGCTTTTAAATTTTTCTCTATTATTTGTTTTCTATTTAAATGATTTCTGTATTTATTATTATTTCCTTTGTTTTTACTTACTTTGGTTTTACTTTACTTTTCTTTTCCTATCCTCTTAAGGTAGAATCTTAGATCATTGATCTTAGGCATTTGTTCATTTCTAATATAAGCATTTAAAGCTATAAATGTTCTTCTAAGCACAGCTTTAGCTGTGTCTCATACCCTTTGATGTGTTGTATTTTATTACCTTTCAGTCTGAAGTATTTCTACTTTCTTCTTTGATTTATAGATTAATTAGAAGTATGCTCTTTAATTTTTAAGTATTGGGTGTTTTCATAGATATCTTGATGTTTCCATTTGATGATGGAGCACTGCTGGGCGCACCCAAATTCAAGACCTTGTCAATAAAATAATATCCATTTTATTATGGGAAGTTTAGCACACATGGTTACTTGGTGATCCATAATAAAATATTCTGCCTTGCAGCAAACCAGAAGCTGTTTTGCAAAGAAAAAAAAAAAAACAGTTCTTCAAAAAATAAGGGATACCTTTGCTCTGAAGCCTTAGGGGTCTTCACTTTGATTGTTCTCTTAGAGCATACTCAAATCCAATAAAACATGTGATATGCCACAGACCTTCCAAGACCATGGTATCTACTGCGTCATCAAGGTCAAGTGGCAGAGCTTCTTACCCAGCAACATACATAAGCTGAAGAGCTGTCTCTTGTTCTAACTGCCATTAAGTGCTGGAAACCTCATAGGTTATGTCATACCTAGTTGGGCAGTCCACCCAAATGTGGCAAATATTATCTTCAAAATCCCAAGAGAACCAAAGGGCTTTGGACTTCTTTCTTAGTGATAGAGGATTCAAGATGCAGCAATTTGTCTTCAACTTTGGAGGCACAGCTTGCCCCAAACTACTGGATATCCAGAAAATTTCCCAATGTGGAAAGCTGCTGTATTTTCATGAGCCTATTCACCCTGGTGGCATAGTGATTAAGAGCTACAGCTGCTAATCAAAAGGTCAGCGGTTCGAATCCACCAGGCGCCCCTTGGAAACTGTACGGGACAGTGCTACTCTGTCCTATAGGGTCACTATGAGTCGGAATCGACTTGACGGCAATGGGTTTGGTTTGGTTTTCTGGTTATTCACCCTCTGGCAAGTGTCTTACTAATGCATATAGAGTATTTGCTACTTTCCAATCACCAACTCTAACCAGCATGATGGCATCAATATAGTGGACCAGCATAATGTTCTTTGGGATACTGAGATAAACAAGGCCCTTGCAGACCAAATAATGATTGAGAACTGAGAGTTGATATAGCCCTGAGGAAGACAGTGAAGGCATGCTACTGCCCTTGTCAAGAAAAAGCAAAATGCTTCCGGTGTTCGCTACTTATTATAATAGAGAAAAAAAAAAAACTTCTTCCAGATAAATGTTGTCTACAAGTGCCAAGAGTCATATTGATTCATCCAGTGGGAAACCTCTTCTGAAACAGCAGATATGATTGTAGACACCACATGATTAAGTTTATAATAATCCACCGTATTTTTTCTAGATTCGTATGTATTCTTCACAAGGCAAAAAGGGAAATTACATGTGGATACGATAGGTAACCATGTCTGCATAATTTCCTTTTTTAAGGTGGTATCAATTGCTTTGAATCTTCCTGGGATGGGAAATTGTTTTGGTTTACTAACCAAATTTACTGTCTACTACATAAGGGTAATTTCAGAAGCTTTCACTGGGTTTTCCCTATCAAAATAGCCATCACTCCAGGGGTCAGGAAGCAAATGGGGGAATTCTAGAAGTTACCATGTATGTCTAATCCAACCACACATCCCTGAAATGGAGAAATTACCATAGCATCATAGACCTACTGGGTCCTTTATGAAAAATACCCAGACCCAAACTTTCTCACCTGACCCACATAAGCTCTGCTCGCACCACTTGTAGGTCACAGTGTGTGCTGGGTCCCTAAGGATTATCCATAGTTCAGAGCCAATAAACCCCAGAAGTTCTAGTTATTTTTTTCCCCAGGGCATAGTTGCCTCAATAGATGTCTTCAGCTTTCTCTGGGAAAGGCTAGGAAGAAGATTTCATTATATACTTGTACTGTTATCACATGGACTTTTTTATCCCACTCCCCAAGTCTTCAGGGGTCCTTGGATGTATGAGTCACTCAGTGAGAGGCCATGACCTTTAAGCAGTGGTGACTCCAGGCAGACCTCTGCTTACCGAAGTGGGTCTAGCCCTCTTAGAATACATTCTCGTGCATACTCCCAGTTTCTGCCTGTATGTGTTAGTAAAATATTGTAATTCTTTTGAAGCCCAAGCCTTCTCCTCAGGGTTAGACTTTGTACTTTCTCCTGAGACATGCTAGACTTGGACTGCAGCCACAAGTCAGGTGGCAATGAGGAGTGATATGGGCAGGCTGTTGTGTGGAACTGGTATCTCATTGTGAGGCGGCTACCTCAGGTGAGGTCATTAAAGTTCTTCAGGAAATGGAAGAACTTAGACAAGAAGGAGGGTTTGCCTGTGCCCATAAGGGAGAACAGTAGGGGCTGGGAAGTTGGGGACACTCAGACTCATCTGTATTCCAATTCTTGGGGTCTTACTCTTTCACAACTGATGTCATAACTTTCACATAAGAGACTTGGCAAAGCTGTGAATTCAACCTATACATTAATTCAGCAAACTGAAAGATCAGATTCTACGTCTGATTTACGGATACATCAGCTAAAAGGGGTAAAAGACCCTTTTGGGCAACACTAGCAGCTCTATGGTCTTCTGATAATGCCTTGAATTTAAAACGTTGGGCTTTCTTTATTTTTTCAAGTTCTCCAGTGCAGTTAGAAATACCCAGCCCAGGCTACAGTGCTTGTGTTCATCATTCTTGCCAAATGGTTTATCTCAGAAACCACTTAGTCAGAAAAATTCATTTTTTATAATATGCACTTTATTCCAAGAGTTCAGATAAATATTTTATCATTGTATAACATAGTTTCTGCTATCCCATTCTCTGATTCTTGTCTAATCCTCCCTGCTTCAAACACAACCAGGTCAGAAAATTAATCCCCTTTTAACATTTCTTTGAGAGTCTGAGGACTGCAGCCGCCTTGGTATCAAGTGATGCATTGTCAGAGTTCCAATAAACCCACTGCCTTCAAGTTGATTCCAACTCATAGAAACCCTCTAGGACAGAGTAGAACTGTCCCCACAGAGTTTCCAAGGCTGTGATCTTTATGGAAGCCAACTGCCACATCTTTCTCCCAGGGAGTGGCTGGTGAGTTTGAACCACCGAACTTTAGGTTAACAGCTGAGCGTTTTAACCACTGCATCACCAGGACTCCTTAGAGTTCTAATACAGAGAATTACATTCACACTGAAATTGTTTAAGTACAAAGGAATAATTACTGGCTAATAAGTGGTTTATATAATCATTGACCCCCACGTGTCTGTCAGTTTGTCATACTGTGGGGGCTTGTGTGATGCTGTGATGCTAGGAGCTATGCCACCAGTATTCAAATACCAGCAGGTCACCCATGGCGGACAGGTTTCAGCTGAGCTTCCAGACTAAGACAGACTGGGAAAAAAGACCCAGCGGTCTACTTCTGAACAGAATTAGCCAGTGACAACCTTATGAATAGTCGTGGAATGTTGTTTCTGTCTTGGAAGAAGTACAACCAGAATGTTCCTTAGAAGCAAAGATGATAAGACTACGTCTCACATACTTCGGACGTGTTTTCAGGAGGGCTCAGTCCCTAGAGAAGGACATCATGCGTGGTAAAGTTGAGGGTCATCCAAAAAGAGGAAAACCCTCAGCTAGATGGATTGACACAGTGGCTGTAGTATAACAATGATTGTGAGTATGGCACAGGACCAGGCAGTGTTTCATTCTGTTGTACATTCCAATTGTGAGAATAACAGCACAATAGGAAGAGCGTAGTCGATGTCACTGAACTGTGCATGTAGAAATTTTTGAAATGGTGTATCATTGGCTATGTATATTTTCACCAAAAAAAAAAAAAAGGTTGAGCGGGGAGAGGGTTGACATGTCGTGGGGTTGCTGACCAATGTCATAGAACAATGTGTGTACTACTGTTTCATGAGAAAGTATTTGTTCTGTAAACCTTCACCTGAAGTACAATAAAAAAAAAAAAAAAACACTGAACTACCACGAGCAAGAAACCACTTTTAAAATATAAACACTACAGCCTCCAGCTCCAGAACCATGCCATCTCGGTTACAATAGGGACAGCACATGCCAAATTGAAAATCTACCCCTGCACCTGCCATCTTCACAACTGTGCAGCCTCTACTAAAAGCCACCAAAAAAATGCATCTCTCCACTTATCTTGGTACTGAATACAAGTCTCCTGCGAGTACATCTGATCAGGAAATCCATTGCAGAACTCTGGCTGCAAGGAAATCTGGGAAATATAATTTCTGCTTTCCAATCTCTGCCAAACAAAAGGCACCCTAAAAGGAAGAGGGAATCAAAGTTAAGCAAAGCAATCCATAATACCTGTCCCCATGCCATAGGGAGAAAAAACTGCACAAGGAGATATTGCCAAAATTGTTTGTAGTGTTTTGTGTTTGAAATAGCAAAAAATTTGAAGACAATCAAGCTATCTAAAGACAGAAAAATTGTGTCTAGATCTATGTCCAGTTGTGTCCATTGATAGGAGAAATGAATTTCCATACAGTAGTTAATGAATGAATTACAGCTACATGCAAGTATGAGTGATTCTTGTTGTTAGTTGCCATAAAGTCAGCTCCAACCCATGGTGACCCTGTGAACAACAGAACAAAATGTTACTCAGTCCTGCGCCATCTTCATGATCGTTGCTATGCTTGTGTCTTAATCATCTAGTGCTGCTGTAACAGAAATACCACAAGTGGATGGCTTTAACAAACAGAAGTTTATTCTCTCACAGTCTAGTAGGCTAGAAGTCCAAGTTCAGGGAGTCAGCTTCAGGGGAAGGCTTTCTCTGTCAGCCCTGAAAGAAAGTCTTTGTCATCAATCTTCCCCTGGTCTAGGAGCTTCTCTGCGCAGGAATCCCGAGTCCAAAGGATGCACTCTGCGCCCATCGCTGCTTTCTTGATGGTATGAGGTCCCC
>NW_004444110.1:189103-197641 GCF_000243295.1 Trichechus manatus latirostris
TGGGAATCAAGGCCTAGCCAAATTGATACACATATTTTTGAGGGACATAATTCAATCCATGACAGCTTGAGTCCATTGTTGAGGCCACTGTTGGAGTGCCTTCTAATCTAAGGGGCTCATCTTACAGCACTATGTGGGACAATGCTCTGTGATCCATAATGTTTTAGTTGGCTAATTTTTGAAAGTAGATTGCAAAAATCTACTTCTACTGAAAGCTCTGCTGAAACCTGTTCACCATGGGTGACCCTGCTTGTATCTGAAATACTTGCGGATAGCTTCCAGCATCATAGCAACATGTAAGCCGCCGAACTGATGGGTGGCAATATGATTCTTACGAACATACTATTGAGAGAAAAAAAGCAAGTTAAAACTAGTATACCCAGTATGTTGCTATTTTCCATAAAATTCTAAAGCAAACAGACAATATATGGTTTAGAGATACATACATATGCAGTAAAACTATATTTCAAAAAGCAAAGAAATGATAACCATTAAATTAATGGGGACAGAAAGAGACTGGATTGGGAGAAACATTTAACTTCAACAGAACTGGTAATTGTCTAGTTCTTGGGTTAAGTGTGGGTTCACTCATGTTCATTTTATCATTATGCTTTAAAACAAGTATTGCATTCCATCTTTATGTATCATGTAACTACATGATAAAAATTTTAAAGCTTATGCAAGCTTAAGCTGCACTAAAAGGAGTAGGAGGTTCAAACAAAATAAAAATAATAGCTTTTCTACTTCATGCACTACTCAGCTTATACACTGTAACCACTTCAGGTCATAAATTTTAAGGAGAATATTGACAAGCTATAGGGTCTTTATAGAAGTGCTTCTCAACCTTGTCTGCACACTGGAATCATCTGGGAGCTTTACAAAACGCCAATGCCATATTCCAACTACCTGAGATTACGATTTAGTCGGTCTGGGGTGTAGCCCAGGTATCAGAATTTCATAAAGCTCTCCAGTTGATTATATATGCATGCAAGTTTGCAAACTGCTGCATTAGTGGAAGACAATCTGGATTTGGTGGGTCTGCAAAAGTGTGCATAAAAAGGGTGTTGATCCCTAGGGAAGGGAAGAGCTAGACGGGAGACAACATCAGCAGGGCTGTCATATCACAGGGGGAGTAGATTTATTCTCTGTCCTCCAGGGGGTCAGCAATGCTAGTCTTTGTTTCTCTCAAAACAAAAGTTTTATGTCTAGGGAATTTGAGAGTTCCTGAAGGTCATGGTTTCATGTTTCTGGAGTCTTAAGGTAGCCAAATATGCTCAAAATACTGTGATAACGTTACTAGAATGTTATGCAGGGATTTAAGGAGCTTAGGATTTCTTTTTGATGAAGATACCTGTTCATCAGTCAGGGGAAGAGACATACAGAGAAAAGGTTGTTTCAAATACACTCCAGAGGTAGGCAGGCAGGGAGCAGGGATCCAATCCGGGTGAATTTTCTCAAGCAATGAAGATACTTCGCCAGCTTAACCTAAAGGTCCAGAAGTCTGTGTGTGCATACTGATTAGGTAAAAGTTTAGGAGGAGTGAGTGTACCTATGAAGAATACTCCAACCTAGTATATCATCTTGATAAGTACCTGCCTTAGTTTCCTAGTGCCGCTGTAAAAGAAATACCACAAGTGGATGACTTTAAAGAACAGAAATTTATTTTCTCACCGTCAAGAGGCTAGATGTTTGAATTTAGGGCACAGGCTCTAGGGGAAGGCTGTTTCTCTGTAGGCTCTTTCTCTGTTGTCCCTTCAGTCTCTGTAGCCCGGGAATTCGTCAGTTCCTTGGCAATCTGGTGATCTTCACTCGGCATCAACCCTTCCCCCCCACCCCATACTGCTTCTGCCTTGCTCTTTTTACAACTCAGAAGTGATTAGGTTTACGACACATCCTACACTGATATGGCCTCAATAACATAACAGTCTCATTAACATAACAAAAATTCCTAGCCCCAAATGGGTTTACATCCACAGGTATGGGGTTAGGATTCCAACTTATATTTTGGAGGAACACAACTCAGTCCATAACACTACCTTTAATAATAAATATTTCTCTTACCTTCACAGTTGAAAGAATCTGATATGGAAAGCTGTTGGCTCAGTGATTCTCTCCCTCCCTAGGATACCCACCATTCACATACTTACACCCATCTAGATTGTTTATAACTGGTTAACTCACTCAAAAAATAATATAGTCACAGTCCTGTCTTCCCGCCCCATGTGGGCATGTTAGCTCCTTCCTGTTCCATTGAATTCATCTTAAATCTAGCAAACGTGAGCTGCAGACAATAAATATGGACAGGGAGGAAAAAAGTGTGGACGATTATTGCCAACACATCTTCATTGTTGGGAAAGCATGGTAAATGATATACCTTAATAAAAATTGTGGTGAAAAAGGTCTGACCATCCTGTAAAGTTCCATGGTAGATAGATGCACAAATGAGACCAAAAAAAAAAAACAGTTCTCCATCAAGTTGATTCTGACTCATGGTGACCCCTTGTATGTCAGAGTAGAACTGGACCCCATAGAGTTTTCAGTGGCTATGATCTTTCAGGATCATCAAGACTTTCTCCCAAGACACCTCTGGGTGAATTCGAACCACCATCTTTCCATTGGTCGCCAAGTGCTTAATCATTTGCACCACCCAGGGACTCCTCATAAGGCAAAATCAGTTACAATAACACACTTTGGGGTTTGGTCCCAGACTCCAGCACACAAGTCAATAAACTAGGCTGAACCACGTGGAGACTGCTGTCACCCAAGCAAAGACGGCTTTTATGGCGGAGAAGTAACAGAGTGCAGAAAGCCTACTTTGCTGATTTCCTCTACTGACTCCAACTAAGCCTCTGACATTACACTATGATGTAGTATCATGTGGAAAGGCTACTACCCCCATCCCAGAAAATAGCAGATAGAAACTAAGACTGAAAAAGAGCAATTGATGAACTTCCATCTGATCCAGGCCTTCTCTGGCCAAGACAAGAGTTCAAGTAGAGACGTCTAGCAGAGAGAAGGAGAAACCCCTTCCCATTTGTCCTGTACCCTTCCAGACCGAAGGACAGGAATAGAGAGGAGCAACATTATACCCACACATGACTTTCAGCCCCTTTGAAGTCTCTGCCTTCAAAATGTGGCCTCATCAGAGTTCCTAAACTTGAGGAATAACTCTCTTTTTTCTCTTGCTTCTGACCTTTTCTGTGGAAATAATAAGAGTAGGGGGAAGGGTAGGGTTACCAAGAAGATCTTTGATTTCCATCAAGAGATGAACATATTCTTTCGATAATGAAGCATCAATACAATGTTTGGGTACAAATAGACCCATATCATGGGAGTTTTAAGGCATCGCCTAAAAGTAACCTTTGAAGACTCTGCAGTGACATGTCACAGCCAAAACCAATACTTGGGGGTGGGGAGAAGACAGCCTTCCGGGGTTGGAGTTATATTCCGCCATGTTACAGATAGAAATAGAGGCTCAGAAAAATTTGCTTTCTTACCCGAAAGGTAGAAGGTAGCAGAGCCAAGATTCAAACCAAGAGTACGTCTGGCTCCAAAACCCATGTTCTTTCCACTACAACCTCAATTCTAAGCGTAGATCGTAGACATAGGACAGAACATGTGGAAGTTTCCAAAGGGAAGTAGTGATTTATTCCATCTAAAGGAAAGAGTCAAAAACAACAACAGCCAGAACCAAGTCAGAATGTTGATCCCACAAACCCAGCAATCTTTCCTGGTGGAACGGAACAGCAAGATTAGCAAAAACCTTAAAAGAGAAAGGGAAATGCAATTGTGAAATGTTTCCATCTGTAAGCAATTGATCTGAAACCTATATATCCGACAGGAAGAGTAATTTAGAAAGCTATAATATCAGTGATTGGAGGATAATACATTTAATTTGAACAGAAAATAGGTTTAATATAGAGACATGGATAGATGCCCTTTCGTTCTGAGTCACCTGCATCTCATATAGTCACATCCAGGCACTTGTCCAGGCATCTGTGTTTGTCAAGACTTCAACTTCATATTACAAGGACAGGATGTGTTTCACACTTGCTAGATCTAAAAGCCTATAGAAATAGACAAGCCTGTGAGTATTTCTTTCTGATAATCATTATTCACTCAACATTTATGTGTTGTACATCTACTAGCTGACTTGGGAGCCCTCAAATGCCCGCTTTCTTTTCAAGGCTGTATTGAAGTTTTGTTTTTTTTTTTTTTTTTTAAATTCCTCTCATTACATTAGGGGAAATGCTTCACACATCTGTGAATTGCCTTTAACAGCTACCTTTAGCACTTGACGATCGTTTTTTTTTTTGTTAATGAGAACACTATACCATAGGCCCAGAGCAAACCCCCGGCAACTGCAGCAGCAAACTAGAGGCAAAAGGAAGGGCTAAAAGGCCCCCACAGGATTGAAGGAAGGGAACAACCTAACCTGTGAATCCATAAATTAAAATAAAAAAAAAAGGTTTCTGTAAATGGAGGAAATAATCTAGATTAAGATGGGAAGATAACTAAACAACCCAGGGTGGAAGAGAAATTAGGCAGATTGTCTGAAACACGGCACCGTCCGCTAAAATATTCCCTTGCAGAATTTCAGCTTCCCTAGAGCACAGTTTGAACATTGCAGACCAAGCTGAGCTCTCCAGGGCCCCTCCACCGTTCTGTCTTCAGGAGCAGAGAATAATCCTTTACGTTCCGAGCCACGAAGTTTTGTTACAGACCGAATACTCATAATAATGATATTTTTAGATAAGCGTGCAAAATAAATCTCCGGTGAAAAGTGTTGTTGTATTACTGTAGGTCATTTAGGAAAGGATTTTATGTAGTTCCCTTGCCTTATCGCTCCCTCGGTGCTATAGGGAAGTTCCTCAAAAGACTACAACGTGTAAAATTCTATGTATATGTTCCAGGGAGTGTATCACCAGAGTTTTTCTTAAGACAAGATACTCTTTTCAGGGGTTCCAAGAGGTCAGCATAAGATCTTCTACCTAGTGATTTAGGACTTTTGGTGACCCCATATTTTAATACTCTATTTGATTCCAAGAGTCCTGGTGGCCCAGTGGTTAGCTTGGCTGCTAACCAAAAGGTCGGCAGTTCGAATCCACCAGCTGCTCCTTCAAACCCTATGGGGCAGTCCTACTCTGTCCTACAGGGTTGCTATGAGTTGGAATCTACTCAGTGGCAATGAGTATTTGGTTCCACAGATTATTCTTGGTAAAAGTGTATCATTTCTGCAAACGTATGACCACTTTTTCACTCCCACTGGCAAAATTGCACCTAGGCAAAAGACCAGATGGAATCCTACAAATACCACACAATTCCACTAAATGCTAGAAGGCCCATGACCTTCATCACCAATTTAATGCCCTCAGGAGAATTCACAATTGTTTCCAGACTATATTCCTACCTTGACATTTCTCCCGAGCTCCAGAACCTTTTACAACTTCATACCTGTTAACTCCAACTCAATGTCTGCCAGAGCTTCAAATCCAACATGATCCAAAATTGACCCATTTTCTTCTCGCAAAAGTCCTACTTTCTCTCCCTCTGTTATAGATAGTAATGTCAGCACCTACCCAGTTTGTCAGTCTAGAAAATTCAGCAAATCTTTACTCTTTCCTCATTAAGTACAATCAGCTCAGCCTCCAAATCTCCCTTACCTCTGCTCTCTCTTTTATCACCGTATGTCCACATTGTACCCTCATCCTTTCTTACCCGGACTAGTATACCAACCATGAAACCAAGCCATTCCCTAAGTTGCTTTCTACCTTCTCTAATCCTTCTTCACAGTAGCCCAAAAGGCGTCTTTGCAAAGCACAAATCTGATCACATCCTTACCCTGCAGTAAAGCCTTGGCAGATTCCCCAGCTTCTTCAGGATGTAGACCATATACCTAAACGTGCAAACCAAACCTTTTACAATTTGGTATCAACCTACGTTTCCAGTCTCTTTCCCAGCACTCCGACACTATACAGCATATGCTCCACTACACAAAATTTCTTTCTTTTCTCTAAAGTGCTGTGTCTTTGCATATGCTATGATACCTGTCTAAAATTACTTTCTCTTATTCTCTACTTGGAGCCCTGGTGGCACCGTAGTTAAGAGCTCAGCAGTTCAAATCCACCAGCGCTCCTTGGAAACCCTACAGGGCTGTGCTACTCTGTGCTAGAGGGTCACTATGAATCAGAACCAGCTCGACGGCAACATCTTACCTTTCAAGATCTATTTACTTACCTTTCAAGATCTGTCACCTGCATCACTTCCTCTGCGAATCTTCCCTATTCCCCAAGCCACTGGCTGTTCCTTCCTCTGTACCCTCACCGAGCTCTCTATCTGCACTGACCTTAGATAACTTTACACCTTAGCACAGTTATTTGCTTCACATCTGTCTCTCCCACTGGACAACAGAGTTCTGCACAACAAGGCTTCTATCTTGTTTGTCTTTGTACTCACCCCTGTTTCCAACCCTTCTCCTTCCAGGTCACAGTTCCTGGTACCAGGGGTTCTTGGGTTGCACAAATGGTTAAGCACTCAGCTACTAGCAGAATGGTTGGCAGTTCAAATCCACCCAGAGATGCCTTGGAAGAAAGGCCTGGCAATCTACTTAGGAAAGATCACAGCCACCGAAAACTCTATGGAGCACAGTTTTAGTCTGAAACACATGCGGTTGCCATGAGTCGACATCAACTCCATGGCACCTGGCAGGCACAAATAAACACTGCGGAACAGGTGACTAATAAAGAAGAAGGGAAGGAGATTGGGAGGGACGCTAAGAGGAGGTATCTACATCATGGTGGATGCACTGTACAAAATGTCATATCTTACTATTCCACAAATGTCTTCTGATGTTGTCATTGTTAAACTTTTCCTCAAGGAAATATTTCAATTTTAAGGTCTCTATTTTTGGAGGGAAAGCATGGACTCTCCATGATGAAAACTGATAGCTAGTGTTTGGAATCTAAGTGGTAGACGTGATTTTTTTAGCCCCCAGAGTGTTTGGCCACCCAATCTTTAAATAAAAGTTTTTACACAGTTGTCAACCTTTTAAAACCAATAGATTTTATGTAAAATAGAAATTGGAGTTATTCTAGCATGACTGCTAACCTAAAAGTTGGCAGTTCAAACCCACGCAGCAGCACTGCGGAAGAAAAGCCCTGGCAATCTGCTTCCATAAAGATTACAGCCAAGAAAACCCCAGGGAGCACAGCTGTACTCTGTAATACATGGGGTTGCCATAAGTCAGAATCAACTCAATAGCAACTAACAACAGCCAGCAAAAGAAAAGCACTGGCAAACAGTGGACCCTCATTCCCATGTGGCAACAATTGCCAGCCTCCAAGAGGTGGTACCACTTTAGGGGACACTTACCATCTCTGTCCACCACAGGCTCCAGTAGGTTGTCACCTGTTCTTCTAGATCATTCTGCTTATTCATATTATCTGCTTGGGGTCAACATTCCACAAATTACCATTGAAATGAAGATGGTAAGTGTGCCGAAATATTTTCAAAGAAGTTGTTACTCTAAAATGTTCTTCATATTTCCAAGTAATAATTGCAAAGGAAATGAGAGCCCAAGTGTGTGCCTTAAAATGAGTAAATTCCTAGTGCTGCCATCCAGCAGCTTTGAGCCAGGCTTCGGAGCTCTCATTAGTGAGACTGTCAGATCACCAGCTGCAACCTCAGAGGATGTGACCTTGGGTCTTCTTCACTCTTAGTAACAGTTATCCAACACTTGGAGGTGAAGGAAAGGGCCCAGGTATTACCTTTGCTATTTTGATAATCTAAATGACCTTGAATTCAAGTTCATGATAAGTGTCCCTGTGGTATTTATTTTATCGTTTTGAGACTACGTTCAATATGAAAAATTGGATATCTCTCAAATGCCCTTTACATCACAGTATTAGCTCACGGACACTTACAGAAATATAGAGTTTCAGTTACAATTTACATGCCCTTTAGGTGATTCTCCCTTCTCTGTATCATTTCATTTTCCCCTGGAGAAACTTTGGAAATGCAGAGCTAAAGGCTCAGGCCAAACGTTAAGGGAAAGAGAAATCTTCAGATAGAAAGATTAAAGGCCTCCTGTTTTAGTTCCTTCAGTGTGTAAGATTTCTCTGGAATTGAACAATATTGGCTTTGTTGATTCAAGAGTCTGTGTTGAGACACTGATCTCTGCAATTTGACACCATCAATGAATGGGGTTTCTCTTCGGTGTATCCTTTTTCAAATGAGACTTTGTGAGATGAAATGTCCCCTGAAAAAATCATTCTGTGACTCATCTGCTCCTGAGGGAATAACCTTGAGAATCAATATGGCAAAATCCTTTCATAGCAGATGTGGCTGCTAAAGAGAGTATTACCTGAGGTAATTGGAAAACTGCTTTCACTGGGACGTTAGCACAGGGCTCTCAATGTGTCTGCACATTGTGGGCATTTTCTGAGATTTCAATTTCTCCAGAGAAAAACTAAGTGATCAGGAAAGGGGTGAGTCATTAGAAGGAGAGAATACAGATAACACAGAAGTTTCCTTCTCAGA
>NW_004444110.1:199613-200505 GCF_000243295.1 Trichechus manatus latirostris
AGTTGATTCTCTCGGGTTTTCTACAAAGACTATTTTACTATCTACAGACAATGGAAATTTCCTCGTCCTCAATAGCTTTACTTCTTACTATAAGCCCAACTCATCGAAATGCTCCCTCTTCATGTTCGGTGACTCTGTTCCTTCTATATAGCCTGTTTCTCTCTTCTTTCTGCTGTACTTTATCATCTATCCCTTAATGGGGTAAATTTTAAGCCCCATTCTAGCTCTACTGTTGTGAGTCCCTCCATTCTCATGGTGAATATTTTCTAAGTCTTCATCTCCAGCCCTACTCTCTCACCTACACCACAGACTCATCTTTCCAAATGCTTTTCAGATATTAATAGGTGGGTGTTATGGATCGAATTGTATCCCCCAGAAATATGTGCTGTAGATCCTAACCACTATCCCTATGGTGATAATTCCATTTGGGAATGAGCTTTCTTTGTTATGTTATTGAGGCAGTATTAGTGTAGGTGTGTTTTAAATCAATCTCTTTTGAGATACAAAAGAGCAGATTAAGAAAGCAAGCAAGCACAAATGGAGGAACACAGATGCCATGCCACATGAGATCTCCAAGGAACCAAGAAACAGGAGCTAAAAAGACATAAGGACCTTCCTCCAGAGCCCACAAAAAGAAAAGCCTTCCTCTCGAGCCAGTACCCTGAATTCCAGCTTCTAGCCTCCTCAACTGTTGTTGTTAGATGCTGTCTAGTCGGTTCCAACTGATAGCGACCCTACGTACAACGGAACAAAACACTGCCTGGTCCTGCGCCATCCTCATGATCTTTGTTATGCTTGAGCCCGTTGTTGCAGCCACTGTGTCAATCCATATCATTGAGGGTTTTCCATCTTTTTGCTGATCCTCTACTTTACCAAGCATGATGTCTTTCTG
>NW_004444110.1:201696-203480 GCF_000243295.1 Trichechus manatus latirostris
TCAGTTCCTGGAGCCTTGTTTTTTGCCAATGCCTTCAGTGCAGCTTGGACTTCTTCCTTCAGTATCATCAGTTCTTGATCATAGGTTACCTTCTGAAATGATTGAATATCGACCAGTTCTGTTAGGTACAGTGACTCTGTGTATTCCTTCCATCTTCTTTTGATGTTTCCTGCATCGTTCCATATTTTGTCCATAGAATCCTTCAATATTGCAACTCCAGGCTTGAATTTTTTCTTCAGTTCTTTCAGCTTGAGAAATGCTGAGCGTGTTCTTCCCTTTTGGCTTTCTATCTCCAGGTCTTTGCACATGTTATTATAATACTTTACTTTGTCTTCTCAAGTCGCCCTTTGAAATCTTCTACTCAGCTCTTTTACTTCATCATTCCTTCCGTTCGCTTTAGCTACTCAACACTAAAGAGCAAGTTTCAGAGTCCCTTCTGACATCCTTGTTGGTCTTTTCTTTCTTTCTTGTCTCTTTAATGACTTCTTGCCTTCTTCATGTATGATGTCCTTGATGTCATTCTACAACTTGTCTGGTCTTGGGTCATTAGTGTGCAATGCACCAAATCTGTTCTTGAGATGGTCTCTAAATTCAGGTGGGGTATACTCAAGGTCATACTTCGGCTCTTGTGGATTTGTTCTAGTTTTCTTCAGCTTCAACTTGAATTTGTGTATGATCAGTTGTTAGTCTGTTCTGCAGTCTGCCCCTGGCCTTGTTCTGACTGATAATATTGACCTTTTCCATTGTCTTTTTCTACAGATGTAGTTGATCTGATTCCTGTGTATGCCATCTAATGAGGTCCATGCGTATAGTCAACATTTATGTTGTTGAAAACAGGTATTTGCAACGAAGTCGTTGGTCTTGCAAAATTCTGTCCTGCTATCTCCAGCTCCTTTCTATCACCAAGGCCATATTACCCAACTACCGATCCATCTTATTTGTTTCCAACTTTCACATTCCAAACACCAGTAATTATCAATATGTGATGGTTAAGATTGCATGTCAACTTGGCTGGGCCATGATTCTCAGTGTTTATATGAGATCACTCCCATGATTGAACATGCTGTGAGTAGCCAATCAGTGGAAAGGGAGTTTCCTTACTGGTAGGGCCTGCATCCGAATATAAGCAGACATTCTGGCTTTTTGCTACCTCTGGATCCTGTGGCTGCCTCCTGTTCGTCTGACCTCTGGTTCTTGGGACTTGAGCTGTCAGCTTATCTGCCAAACTTGGGATTCGTTGATCTTCACAGCCTGTGAGCAGAGCCCTGCTCTTTGACCTGCTGATCTTGGGTTTGCCAACCCCTGCAGCTACGTGAATCAGGGGAAACCTTGCAGTCTTGCCTGCCTGTCTTCGAATTCGTTGACCTTTACAGCCTGTGAGCGGGAGCCCTGCTCTCTGATCTGCTGATCTGGGGCTTGCCAGCTTCTGTGCTGCATGAATTGGGAGAGGCCTTTACCCTGATCCGTAGACTTGGGATGTTCTAGCCTCTACAATTGCGTGAGCTGTTTCCTTGATATAAATCTCTCTCTATATATATATTTATATGCTTTACTGGTTTTTCTTCTCTAGAGAACCCAGCCTAAGACGCAATGCATGCTGATTGCATGTTCGATCAATTTCAGACTGCAGAAGTTTGTAAAAGTCTTCAATTTCTTCATCTTTGGTCTTAGTGATTGGTGTGTAAATTTGCATAATAGTTATATTAACTGGTCTTCCTTGTAGGTGTATGGATATTATCCTATCACTGACAGTGTTGTACTTCAGGATAGATCTTGAAATGCTC
>NW_004444110.1:203977-232527 GCF_000243295.1 Trichechus manatus latirostris
CCTTCTTCCTAGTCTGTCTTAGTCTGGAAGCTCAGCTAAAACCTGTCCACCATGGGTGACCCTGCTGGTAATTGAATACCAGTGACATAGCTTCCAGCATCACACAGCATACAAGCCCCCACAATACAGCAAACTGACAGACTAAACTACGGAGAAAATAAATTTCTGTTTGTTTAAGCCACCCACTGGTGGTATTTCTGATAAAGCAGCACTAGATAACTAAGACAGTGGATGTCCCCCCAGTTTCTCAAACTCAACACATTTAATATGGACTCCCTTTTTCAACCATCTTTGCTACTGTTGTTGACAATATCAGTTCCTTTCTCCTCTCCAGCTAGAAACCTTGCTATTATCTTAAATTATTCATTCATCTCCATCTACTATGTCCAGTTTCAAATAAGGCTTGGCTTCTATTCATTGAGTAAAACGAATTCCCTCAGATTCCTCATCTTTTTACTCTCAAGGTTAACAGCCCAGTGAAAACGTCACCTGCTGAACTGTCTTTCTCCTTCTTAAAGGACCACTTTCAACCTACCATTTTCCTGCCACAAATCTATAGTAGATCCCTACTTTTTCCAACATCATTGCCAAACTCGTCTACCCCTGAAGCCTCCTGAAGGCTGTAAAATAGGCAAATGTATCTGCTTTGCAGAGTTGTGTGAGGATTAAATGAAGCAACTTGCAAGACGGCTCCCTCAATAAATGTTTGTTTAAAAAAGAAAAAGAGTTCACCCTACTTTTCCAACCACTGACCCCTCACCTTCCAGGTTCTATGGCTTTGCTTATATAATCCATCCCTACTGGTCACCAACCACCAACAGAGGCCAGGAGTCTATCTCTCTCTCTTTTTTTGTTTATTTTACCCACAAAAAAAGACTCATCATTCTTCAAGACCACTTCTTCCATGAAATGTTCCCAAATTGCTCTAACCTACATGGACTTTCACTAATTTGACCTCTCACTAAACCACAGACTGAACATCTTTGTTCTTAAATTGTTTCATATGTATTCATTTTGTTTTCTTCATCAGGTCAAACATAGTAGGTCTTTAATATGTTATACTCACAATCATTAGAGTTATGATTGGAGATCATTCCTTATGCTTCTTTTGTATTCCTTTGAATTCTTCACAGCACTTGGCACAGTACAATACTTATTGGCTAATCTTTTTATTTTATTCACTCATCTCCACTTCTCTTTGTTCAATAGTTAAAAATTTAAATGTAGTACCAAACTTTTCAACTTTTCTGCAGCTCAATTTTTTTTCATAATAATAGCAATGACTATTTATAGATCATTTACTATCTGCCATGAATGTGATAAGCACTTGTACATGCATAAGCTTTTTCAATCTATAAATTGGCGAAGGACTATTATTATCATCTTCGCTTAATGAGAGAGAAAACTGAACATCAGACAGGTTAAGTAATTTGCTCAGGGTCACACAGAGAGTTAACAGTAGAGCTAGGACCTAAATCTGTTTCTAAAGCCTGTGATCTTAATCACGCTTTCATTCTTCTTTGGTACAAGAACTTGAAGGTATAATCCACGTTTAAAACAACATCAGAAGACTTTAAAACAGATATATAAAATGGTTTCTCTACGAATCCTTAATATGTAAAAGTTTTAAAATACAGAAGAAAGAATTGCATTACAACAGGATAGAGCAAAATAATTATATGGCATAAGAATTTGATTTTTTAATAAAAATTCTTGCTGTTGTTGTGTGCCGAGTTGATTAAATTTCATATATCTGACACTGTGAAGAGTTTGCTGAACAGTAATTCTTTTTACAAAGATACAAAAGTTCCCTCTTTTGCTTTTCTCACACCATTCTTCTCTTTACCTGGTCCCTTCCCATTATTCACTCATTACCTTTTCTGGGGTTGCACTTATGACTTTTTATATGAATGCAGTAATTTCTCCCACTGCGTACTTGGGAAAAATTGTGCCTTAAGAAAAGAAGAGAGACAGATTTTCTTCATTCTTCATTCCAAATTCTATAGCCAACATTAATGGAGTTAGATGCCCCAAATCAACTTCTGATCCAGGGAAAGAGCAGCTAAACACAAACTCTCTCTGATACCCATCTTCAGTCCCAAGGGTTTTGATTCATTCAACAAATATTTTCAAAGGACCTACTGGAGTCCCTGGGTGGTGTAAATGGTTAAGTTCTTGACTACTAACCAAAAGGTTGGCAGTTCTAAGCTACCCAGAGTTACCTTGGAAAAAGAGGCCCAGCAATCTGCTTCTAAAAGGTCATATCCCTAAAAACCCTATGGAGCACAATGCTACTTTGAAACATATGGGGTCGCCATGAGTTGGAATGTATTTGATGGCAACTGGTTTACTTGTGTCAAATACTGTGCTGGGACTAAAACCAAAACCAAACCCATTATGGTCAAGTCAATTCTGACTCATAGTGACCCTATGGGACAGAGTAGAACTGCCCCATAGGGTTTCCAAGGAGCAGCTGGTGGATTTGAACTGCTGACGTTTTGGTTAGCAGCCATAGCTCACCATAGCTCTTAACCACTGTACCACCAGGGCTGGGACTAGGAATATGAAAATGAGTAAACATATTTTCTGCCCTCAAGAAATCCTCCTGTACTGAGTGGGCTTTGATCACAGGCCAGAGAAGAGGGCGGAACATGTTTAAGATTTTCCTTCACTCTATACTTTTTTTATGCTGTATTGTGTTTTTATGAATTTTGCATTTCTTAGATATTTTAATTCTTGAGTGTAAAGACATTGATTATGAACTGCTCTGTAGTGCTTATACAGTGGCCAAATGCAAAAAGAAAATGACTAAGTGTTTTTAAAGTTGTTGTTTAGTTCCAGCTCAAAAATACACACACACACACACACACACACACAAATGCAAGGTATTTTATTTTAAATTGAGGAAAAAACAAGAAAAAAAGCAAATGTAAGTCCTGGGAAATAGACTGACAACATGTAGAAAATACAAGTAAATCTGACAACTTCAAAGTATGCTTAAATCATTTTCTATCTCCTCTAACCTGTTTTATCTTCTCCACACTACAAATTTTCTCTTCTGTTTAGTTTTTGAAATTGAATTGTTTTTCATTCTATGCACCTCCAATTCACTTACATTTAAGTCAACAAAGTATTGTTTCATAAAAGCTTTTTGACGTCCAGAATTTTTTTTCATAAATGTTTTAAAATCCTCTTCACCTTGTTTCCTTTTCTTGAAGAAAAAATAACATACTTCAAAGGTTCAAATTTTATTTGAAGTTGACAACTCAAAGTTCAGAAGTTGCCTCCCCTTGGTGAAAGGTTATTCTTCATATCTCAGTGATATCTACAGAATGTTCGAACATTCACCTGTGGATAGTTCCCAAGACTTCTCCACATTGGGCAGGGCACCTCTTTTCTGTCTTGAAAGGTAGTCTGTGTTCTCTCATGGGGGCAAAGAAGAGATTCAGTCTTACTGTCCCTGCTTTACATAGGTGACCTGTGGCCCTCTTCACTATGCCAACAGCCAGTGGTGATTCCAACTAGTAACAGGGAGGTGGAGGGGGAGCCTGTATCCTATGCAGTTCCTGAAAGATGACTGCAAGAAGTCCCTGCAGACCTCCTGCCTTTTGTCTTCCCCAGACTGATACACACAGGACTATGAAGGAGGTACATAAAGTAATTTACCAAAGGATCAGTATAACCCAGAAAAGCAAATCACAACGGGTAGGGGCGAAGAGAGGTTATAACTTTTCCTAACAGTACTCCCCTCATAGAGTCCCTGGGTGGAGCAAATGGTTAAGAGCTGGACTACTAACCAAAAGGTTGGTGGTTCAAACACAGCCAGAGACACCTTGGAAGAATGGCCTAGTGATCTGCTTTGGAAAGGTCGTAGCCTTGAAAACACTATGGAGCAGTTCTACTCTACACACTTGGGATCTTCATGAATTAGAATCATCTCCACAGCAACTAACAACAACACTTCCTTCATAGCATGGAAAGACTCAGAGGAAGTATCCCATGCCCTCTCTCCTCAATTCCTCTCCCTCCTCCCTGTCTCTTTGATTTCCTCTCCTTTCCACACAGTCCACTCTTTCAAGTCCCTTGACCAATTCTCTCTTCCTTTCCTGGGATACCTCTGCCCAGGAAGAAAAAGTTCTGCACTCGTCTTTTATCTCAGCACCTCCTTGAACCTTAGAAACATTCTCTCAAGTGGTCAGATGCTGATGAAAGTTCTCTGTTCATCTGATAACCTATTCCCTTAGCTGAAAGTGAAAGCTGTTGTTCAACTGCAGGGAGACTTGCAGCTGGTTAGGTTATCCATTGCCTTAGTTTTCTAGTGCTGTTATACCAGAGCAGCCCTGGTGGTTCAGAGGTTAAGAGATTGGCTGCTAACCAAAAGGTCAGCAGTTTGAATCCACCAGCTGCTCCTTGGAAACTCTACAGAAATACCACAAGTAGGTGGCTTTAAAGAACAGAAATTTATTTTCTCACAGTTCAGGGGGCTAGAAGTCTGAATTCAGGGCACCAGCTATAGTGGAAGGCTCTTTCTCTCTCTCTATCTTTGGGCTCTGGGGGAAGAGCTTTGTTTCTTTTAACTTCTATAGCTCCAACATTCCTTGGTTCCTAGGTTCCTTGGTGATTTTCATGTGTCACCTATCCCCCCTCCCACCCCGACTCCCCCTCCTCATTGGTTCTGGCTTCTGTGTCTAATCTGCTCTTTTCATAATTCAGACGTGATTAGACTTACGGCACACCCTACACTGATATGGCCTCATTAACAAAACAAAGAAATCCTGCTCCCAAATGAGATTATATACACAGGTATAAAACCAAAAAAAAACCAAACCTCTTGCCATCGAGTCAATTACAACTCATAGTGAGTCTATAGGACAGAGCAGAACTGCCCCACAGGGTTTCCAAGAAGTGGCTGGTGGATTTGAACTACTGACCTTTTGGTTAGCAGCTAAGCTCTTAAGCACTGCACCAGGCTCCATCCACAGGTATAAGGGTTAGCATTCCAACACATATTTTTTTTTTGGTGGGGAGGGTAGGGGGCACAATTCAATCTATGACTGCTATGAAATAAGTTCACATGCCAAGGAGAACTTCAATCTTTCTTGAAGTCAGCACAGTCTAACCTCAGTCCAACCTGTTAGGTTGGTCACGCCAAGGAGCATTTAACACCTCCTTAAAACCAGAAAACCTAACCCCTTGCTATCGAGTCGATTCTGACTAATAGCAACCCTATAGGACAGGGTAGAACTGCTTCACAGAGTTTCCAAGGAACAGCTGGTGGATTTGAACTGCTGACCTTTTGGGTAGGAGCCAAGCTCTTAACCACTGTACCACCAGGACTCTGATGCCTATGTAGGCTCCTCTAATAATAGAGGAGCTGCAAAGGCTTCCTTTGCTTTCTGAGAAGACTGGTGTCAGCTGTGATTTTTTCATCCCAAAGCTCTTTTCCTCCCATCAGCCTCTGGACACACAATGTGACCATTTCCTCTCCAGAGTTCTTTCCTCCCCAGTGCTGCCAGGGAAGCAGAGCATATCTCTGCTCTGGGCCCACAGACCCCACTGCTCTCCTCATCTTCCACCTCCCAGCTGGGAGAGATTATTTTCTAAACTCTGGGAAAGTCATTCATTCATTCATGTTTTTGGCCAAGACGTTTTGTCTGCACCTGACATTTTTCTCCTGCTCTGGGTTTAAGTTTCGGGGGATGGGGACGAAGCAGTACAGTCATGGAGGCTTAGGATTTACTCTGTTTTCTTCTGGGCACTGCTGTCACCTAGCTTGAGCACCAAAAAATCAAATCAGTTGGCATGAGTTGATTCCAACTCATGACGACCCCATGTATTTCAGAGTAAAACTGTGCTCCATAGGATTTTCAATGTCTGTGATCTTTTGGAAGTAGATCTCCAGCCCTTTTTTCCAAAATGCCTGTGGGTGGATTTGAACCACCAACCTTTCAGTTAGTAGCCGAGTGCTTAACCATTTGTGCCACCTGGACTCTTAGCACTGAGCACAGCCAGCTGTAATTTGAACGTGAGGAATAGAAATGTAGAATAATGGAGAAAAAAAATGGATTAAACCTTAAAGTCATCCAAAACATTATAATAAACTGTCACAAGTACCGGGATTAGAAGTACAGCCCAGGGAACATAACACAGGGAGATACCCCAGTCCAGGCTAGGGGTCAGAAAGGCCTCCTTCAGGAACCACCTTCAGGAGAGACATTTGTGCCTGTTCTACTGCCAGCTTAGAGGCAGGAGGCAAGAAATGCTGTCTTGTGTGGATAGCCAGAGACTGATAGCAGCAGCTGCCACTGCTGCCAGTTCTTCAACTTTTCCATTAAGTTCCCACCAGGACACTAGATGTTCCCTCAAACTACTGCAGTATGACATTCCATTTGTGGGCTCCGAAATTTCTTTATGGCAGCTGTGTAATAAGAAACTGATATTCTAGAGCAACTGTGGAGAGAGGAAGACTGTTTCTCTTATGCCTCATTCTTTTTTCCTTGCCCTTCCAAGTCACATCCATTTTCTCACTCTTCCTCCACCCTCCTGCCCTCCTGACCTGTCTTCTTTAATTTTTCCATCTCTTAACACCCATTTATCTTTTTCATTCCCTCATCCAACCCCCAAGCTTAGTGATGAAGAAACACTGGGAGGAAAATAACGTGCCTTCCCCCCTCCCCAACACATGCACAATATTCCAAAGTGATTTACTGCAGTCCTAAAGTGAGAAATGGAGCCCTGGTGGCACAGCAGTAAGAGCTCGCCTGCTAATCACAAGGCAGTTAGAATTCACCAGCCACTCCTTGGAAACCTTATGGGGCAAGTTCTACTCTGTCCTATAGGGTCACTATGAATCAGAATTGACTCAACGGCAACGGGTTTGGTTTGGTTTTTAGGAAAGGGAGAAACATTTGCAATGTTAGAATCATATGGCACTGTCAAAGTTACATAAAATCAGCTACAAAATCTGTGAAACATAACGAGGGTTATGTCTGTTCCAGGATTGTGTAAACAAATATCAACATTTTTAAAGATATAAAATAAAACAAAGACTGCATATTATCTCTTGAAGAAAGCTACCATCACATGTCAAAGAATCTGCTCCCTCTTCCTCAAGCCATTTTACTTACACCATGTCCATCCCATAAAGCAGTGGCTCCCAAAACAGGCTGGTCATGGATTTCCAGCCCCTAGGTCAGACATTGTTGTTGTTGTGAGGTGCCGTCCAGTCACTTCTGACTCATAGCAACCCTATGTATAACAAAACAAAACACTGCCTGGTCTTGCCCCACCTTCACAATCATTGCAATGTTTGAGCCCATTGCTGCAGCCACTGTGTCAATCCATTTCATTGAGGGTCTTGCTCTCTTCCACTGACCATCCACTTTACCAAGTATGCTGTCCTTCTCCAGGGACTAATCCCTCCTGATAACATGTCCATAATATGTGAGACAAAGTCTCGCCATCCTTGCTTCTAAGGAGCATTCTGGCTGTGCTTCCTCCAAGACGAATTCATTTGTTCTTTTGGCAGTCCATGGTATATTCAATATTCTTTGCCAACACCATAATTCAAAGGCATCAATTCTTCTTCTGTCCTCCTTATTCATTGCCCAGCTTTTGCATGCATACGAAGCAATTGAAAATACCATGGCTTGGGTCGGGAGTACGTTAGTCCTTAAAGTGACATCTTTTCTTTTTAGCACTTTAGAGAAGTCTTTTGCAGCAGATTTGCCCAATGTAATGCATCGTTTGATTTCTTGACTGCTGCTTCCATGGACTTTGATTATGGATCCAAGTAAAATGAAATCCTTTACAACTTCAATCTTTTCTGTTTCTCATGATCCTGCTTATTGGTCCAGTTGTGAGGATTTTTGTTTTCTTTATGTTGAGGTGTAATCCATACTGAAGGCTGTAGTCTTTGATCTTTGATCTTTATCAGTAAGTGCTTCAAGTCTGCTTCCCTTTCAGCAAGCAAGGTTGTGTCATCTGCATAATGCAGGTTGTTAATGAGTCTTCCTCTAATCCTGATGCCCTGTTCTTCATTCGGTCCAACTTCTCAATCATTTGCTCAGCATACAGATTGAATAAGTATGGTGAAAGTATACCAGGTCAGATGTAGTGACTCTAATTGTTTGTATTTCATCCCCCACCCCCCATAATTCTGATTGTAGATAGTGGTAATTCAGTGGTAGAATTATTGTCTTCCATGAGACCCAGGTTCAATTCTCACCAGTACACCACATGTGCAGCCACTGCCTGCCGTCACTGGAGTCTTGTGTGTTGCTATGATGCTGAACAGGTTTCATTGGAGCTTCCAGACTAAGAGAGACAAGGAAGAAAGACCTGGGGATCTAATTCCAAAAAAATCAACCAATTAAAACCCTATTGATCACAGTAGTCTGATCCCTTTGTGCATGGGGTTGCCATGAGTCAGGGGCTAATTCAATAGCAGCCAACAACAACAACAGAATTATGATTATTGGTCAAGTCTGGGAAGCACTTCTAGAAAGCCATCCTGGAAAACACCAATTAATCACACTGTTTTTTTTCTGTCATGAAAAATTTCATAATATCTAGCACTCTTTTAGCCACTAAACACTTATGACCACCATTCAAGTTACAGGCAGGCATCCCAGGAATCAAAAAGGCAGTAGCAGACTTCTGTAGCTGGAGGTAACGTGGTTCCAGTGTACCAGCCTGGCCAGCACAGCCAGCTGTGTCTGCAGCCTGAGAAGCCGAGGCAGGAAGCCCAGTGCCCAGGGCAGAGGCATTTCCCAGAGGTTGATTGTTAATCATCACAATGTTCTGTGTGCTTAGGAAGTGGCTGCAACTTGGACTGGAATTTATTTCCTCAGATCTCCTTATCTCTAATTTCCCCACAGACATCTCTAACCAGCTGCCCAGATACCTCCAGGTGTGGACCTGGGCCAGTGCATCCTTTCACTCATCCCATCCCTAAAGTCACACTCACAGGGGTGGCCCAGGGCAAAATGTACTAGCAGCTATCTGCCCTGTGAAGGTATAATCATCCTGTACCCCATATCCTGTACCTTGCCAGTGAAAGCTGGACAATGAATAAGGAAGACTGAAGTAGAATCGATGCCTTTGAATGATGGTGTTGGTGAAGAACATTGAATATACTATGGACTGCCAGGAGAACGAACACATCTGTCTTGGAAGAACACATTGTCCAGCTTTGCCATGCATATTAGGCGATTGAAAACACCATGGCTTGGGTCAGGTGCGCCTTGGTCCTCAAGGGACATCTTTGATTTTTAACACTTTAAAGAGGTCTTTTGCAGCAGATTTGCCAAATGCATGCAATGCGTTGTTTGATTTCTTGACTGCTGCTTCCATGGGCATTCATTGTGGATCCAAGTAAAATGAAATCCTTGACAACCTCAATATTTTCTCCGTTTATTGTGATGTTGTTTATTGGTCTAGTCATGAGGATTTTTGTTTTCTTTACGTTGAAGTGTAATCCATACTGAAGGCTATAGTTTTTGATCTTCAGTAAGTGCTTCAAGTCCTCTTCACTTTCAGCAGGCAAGCTTGTGTCATCTGCATAACGCAGGTTGTTAATGTGTCTTCCTCTAATCCTGATGTCCTGTTCTTCTTCATATAGTCCAGCTTCTCAGATTATTATTTGCTCAGCATAAAGATCGAATAAGTATGGTGAAAGGACATAACCTTGACGCAATTATGGCGTTGGTGAAGAATATTGAATATACCATGGTCTGCCAGAAGAACAAACATATCTGTCTTGGAAGAAGTACAGTGAGAATGCTCCTTAGAATTGAGGATGGCGAGACCTCATCTCATGTACGTTGGACATGTTACCAGGAGTGACAAATCTCTGGAGAAGGATATCATGCTTGGTAAAGTAGAGGATCAGCAAAAAGATGGAAAAACCTCAATGATATGGATTGACACAGTGGCTGCAACAATAGGCTCAAACATAGCGATGATTGTGAGGATGCACAGGACAGGGCAATATTTCATTCTGTTGTACATAGGGTCTCTATGAATCAGAACCAACTCGACAGCACATACCAACGGCCCCATATAATGTGAATGACTCTCCAGTCCTTGAAATGTTAGGATATATGGGAGGCAAAGTTACAGCTTAATAGTTATTATAAAATGGTGTTTCATTGAAATTTGAGGCAGTTAAGCCAAGTGTGGTCATGGTTTCAGGGTATTGAGAGTGTAACCCCCATATTGAACATGGCCTTAAGGTGGAAACCACGGTATACACTGAAACACTGCAGGAGAAATAAACATTTTTGATCATTCAGATGAGGTGGTTGGAATTCTGCTGCATTCATTCCAAGTGTAATTGGGTTATCTCACTAGCTTTTGCAGCGAACTAAATTTACCTCCTTTGGCAAAGCAGTTCTCTCCATGAGGGGGTTGAAGTGGTCAGAGACATTTTAGTTTGAGTGTTCTGTGTTTCTATCAAATGAAGCACATCCCACCTTACAGATCACTTTTAAAAAGTTGCATACAAAAAACTGAAGATAGAACACCTACTTATAACTGAGACCTCTTTTCACACCTCTTTTACACCTTAAAAATCAACGTCCAGATTCAAAGAATATAGTAAATGAAAGCCTTTAATAATTCAAATCTCTATGTCAGAATCAACTCGATGGCAACGGGTACAGTTATGGCAAAAAAAAATTGTCCTCTCAGAGGACAATTTCCATTCTGAATTCAGAGGCTAAATTCTTATGAATCTTTTATGCTTAAAATTAACCAAAATCACCTAACAGAAAGCTCAGTTCGATGGACTGATAGAAAATTACAGCTCTCAACACTCAACAAAATTTCTAATTTCTTTCCAATCTGTGCTTGGCCAACAAAATTAAGCATCCCTAATACTAGAACTCTTAAGAAGAATCCTGTTTGTCAGAGCAACATGAAAAATGGTGTCTTAGTCATCTAGTGCTGCTCTAACAGAAATATCACGAGTGGATAGTTTTAACAAAGAGAAGTTTATTCTCTCACAGTCCAGTAGGCTACAAGTCCAAATTCAAGGCACCAACTCCAAGGGAACACTTTCTCTGTCAGCTCTGGAGGAAGGTCCATGTCATCAATCTCCTCTTGGCGTGGGAGCTTCTCTGTGCAGAAACCTCAGGTCCAAAGATCCACAGGACACGCTCTGCTCCCGGCACTGCTTTCTTGGTGGTATGAGGTTCCCCTGTGTCTCTGCTCGCTTCTCTCTTTTATATCTCAAAAGAGATTGGATTAAGACACTATCTAATCCTATAAACCTCATCAGTATAACCTCATCATAGTGATAGAGTTTACAGTACATAAGGAAATCACATAAGATTTACAAAATGCTACACAATCATACAATACTGGGAATCATGACCCAGCCAAGTTGACAGATATTTTTGGGGGACACAATTCAATCCATGACAAATGGCAATACAGTATATCCACTCCCTTCTCTTCCACTCAACACTTGGTTGCTGGGATTGGGACTTTTGAGGGATGTGGCTACTTGAGTTTGAGAGTCCCTTTGACACAAAAACAGTGAGTATGATGAAATGTGTATTCCCAAGCTAATTTCAAATACTTGACCTATTGCTGGGACTTCATAGTTATTTTTCCAGGATCACCATCTAAGAGCAGGTTTTGAAAAGTGTATCTAGATTATCACAAAACTCCCATCCCAGTAACCAACCACTCCCCTCCCAACCTCAGCCTAGCTTGGCCAAGGGACTTAGCTTCCAGTGCTCTTGACATCAGGGATGAGAGAGTTCATTCCTCAGATCATATGCAGGGATGGAAGATGGTCCCTCTAATTGGAATTTCTTTGTTCTTTTGGCTTGTTCACAGGAATCTGTGTGTCCGTGTATTTGTCCAAGACTCTTTCACCCTCATCATATTTGTCAAGCATAGAACAGTTGTGCACTTTCCTTGAGGGTGGTAGATTTTCATAAAGTTCTAGTAGACAGACAAGGTCCCTGGGGTGGTACAGGTACAAACTGTTTGGGCTCGACGGCCATCCTAAAGGTTGTTGGCTAGAACCAACCCAGCGACATCATGGAAAAAAGTCTAGGTGATCTGCTTCCTTAAAGATTACAGCCAAGAAAACCATATGGATGTCAGTTCTACTCTGTAACACATTGGTTCGCCATGAGTAGGAACAGACTGGGCGGCAGCAGGTATGATTTTTGGATTTTTTAGTAAAGAGACAGAGCATGAATTTATATTATAGCGGTACCAAAAAAAAAAAACAAAAAACCAAAGGTGCCATGGAGTCAGTTCTGACTCATAACAACACTATAGATCAGAGTAGAATTGCCCTATAGGGTTTCCAACAAGCGGCTGTTGGATTCGAACTGCCGAGCTTTTGATTAGCAGCCAGGATCTTAACCACTGCACCACTAGGGCTCCTTAGGGTGGTACAAATAACTTCAGACTGGATAACAGACACTTCTGTCCTCCCAATTTCCTTTAGTCTCCCCTCCATCTGAGAATTTCCAAGTGTTTCACCCCTAAATAGCCCCAGTTTCTTATCATCTCCTAGATCCTCAGCTGATTACCGTTCTCCTAGATACTCTTTCTTCACCTTTCTTCTGTGCCCTCTTTTCTCTTTTACTTTCTTTCTCAGCAAGAAGATAAATTTCTTTTCTTGCCTCAGGCAGAGCAGTTTCTCCATTTTCCTTGTTTGTGCTGGCATATGCAGCATCTGTGTTTTTATGTCTCACTTCTACTCTATGAAGCTTATCAAATGTATTTCCAAGGATAGTTTCTTTCTTAAAATTAAATATTACTAAGGTAACAAAATGTTCAACTCCATTCACTGTTGAGTCAAATAGTTTAGCAGAAAATTCCCCTGGAGCCCTTCAGGGTAGGGTGAGGAGGGCCATTCTCTCCCAGTTACAGTGGTTTCAACTATCTTTCCCTGACATTAATCTTGACACTCTACAAATAACAATGCAGAGGAGGAGAACTGGGGTCGCAGAGGTATGTGTTTTGTGCACAGCTATGGAGTCACTGTGCATCGGGTTGTATCCTTTTACCACACTTTTCAATCTGTATGCTGAGCAAATAATCCAAGAAGATCTACTATATGAAGAAGAACGGGGCATCAGGATTGGAGGAAGACTCATTAACAACCTGTGATATACAGATGATACAATCTTTCTTGCTGAAAGTGAAGAGGACTTGAAGCACTTACTGATGAAGATCAAAAACTACAGTCTTCAGTATGAATTATACCTCAACATAAAGAAGACAAAACTCCTCCCAACTGGACCAATAAGCAACATCATGATAAACAGAAAAGATTGTAGTTGTCAAGGATTTCATTTTACTTGGATTCACAATCAACACCCATAGAAGTAGCAACCAAGAAATCAAACGACATATTGCATTGGGAAAATCTGCTTCAAAAGACCTCTTTACGATGTTGAAAAGCAAAGACGTCACTGTAAGGACTAAGGTGAACCTGACCCAAGCCATCGTGTTTTCAGTCACCTCATAAGCATGCAAAAGCTGGAAAATGAATAAGGAAGGCCGAAGAAGAATTGATGTCTTCAAATTATGGTGTTGACAAAGAATATTTATACCATGGACAGCCAGAAGAATGAATAAATCTGTCCTGGAGGAAATACAGCCAGAATGCTCCTTGGAAGCAAGGATGGCGAGACTTCATGTCACATACTTTGGACATGTTATCAGGAGGGACCAGTCCCTGGAGAAGGACAGCATGGTAAAGTAGAGGGTCAGCAAAAGAGAGGAAGACCCTTGATGAGATGGATTGACACAGTGGCTACAACAATGGGCTCAAACACAGAAACGACTGTGAGGATGGTGCAGGCCCAGGCAGTGTTTCATTCTGTTGTACAAATAGTCCCTATGAATTGGAACCAACTCGACGGCACCTAACAATAAAGTAGTCACTGGTAGTACAAATAGTTAACATGCTCAACTGCTAACCGAATGGTTGGAGATTTGAGTCCACCCAGAGGAACATTGGAAAAAAGGCCTGGCAATCTTCTACTGAAAAATCAGCCATTTGAAAACCCTATATAGCATAGCTGTACTCTGATACACATGGAGTTGCCGTGAGTTGGAATAGACTCGATGGCAACTGGTTTTTTTGAGGCATTGGTGGTTCAGTGGTAGAATTCTCATCATCCATGCGGGAGACTCAGGTTGAATTCCTGGCCAATGTACCTCAAGCACAGCCACAAGCTGTCCGTTGGTGAGGGCTTGAATTTTGCTACGATGCTGAACAAGTTTCAGCGAAGTTTCCAGGCTAAGATGGACTGGGAAGAAAGGTCTGGTGATTTACGTCCAAAAATCCAAAACCCTAAGGATTACAATGGTCTGGTCTGCAATCAGTCATGGGGATGACACAAAACCGGCGATGTTTCATTTCGTTGTGCATGGGGTCACCATAGGTTTGGGCCAAGTCTAAGACAGGTAACAACAACAGCAATATGGAGGTGTAGGCAATAGTGTGGAGCTCAGTGGTTTGATAATTTCAACCAGAATGGTGATGGTATCTTTAGAGAACTAGAGTGGACAGATTTAAGAATAATTTGGGGATACAATTGATGGAATTTTGGATTGGATTGAATGTGAGGGATAAGGGAGCAGGGAGTCCCTAGGTTAATCCTGTTTCTGGATTGAAAAACTGGGCAGGTAAAAGTACCATTTACTAAGATGGGGAAAATTAGGGCAATTTTAAGGCAAAATTTCAATATTTTAGTTTTGGATTCGTCATGACTGACACGTCCAAAATACATACAAGAGAAGGTATCAAGTAAACAGTTGAATCTAAAAACAGCCTGGAGCTGAAAGGAGAGGTATGACCTGAAGACACAAATTTATGGTTTCTCAGCATACATATGGGATTTATAGCAAAAAGAAATGAAATATTACCTGAGGCATAAGTGATAAAGAAGAGCGCCAAAGACTGAGGCCTGGGTTTCTCCTGCACTTAGAAATTTATAAAAGGGCAAAGAATCAGCAAAGGAGACAAAAAAGGAAGTACCAAAAAGATAGAAGAAAAATCAAGGAATATCCATTGTTTCGCCACCTACTACTGGAACTATCACACACCACTGCAAACTTGGTGGCCTTAAACAACAATCATTTTATTATGCTCGTGGATTCTTTGGGTTAGGAATTCAGAAGGGGTACAGCAGGAATGCTATTATCCTCGTATCTGAGCCTCAGCTGAAAAGACTTGAAAGTCTGGGGTAACTAAACAGCTGAGTGTTAGCCAGTTGGAATCATCTGAAGCTCGTTCACTCTGGCACCTTGGCTGAGGGACTCAAAGATGAGGCCTGGTGAGAGAAGTGCCAATATATGGCCCCTCCATGTGACTCGGCTTCCTCCCGGCGTGGCAGCCTCAGTTAAACAATCTTCCTGATGGAAGCTTAGGACTCTAAGCAAGTGTCCTAACTAACAAGGTGGAAGCTGCACCACCTTTTATGACCTAGCCTGGGAAGTCGGGCAACATCACTTCTGCTGCATTTGATCAGTTGCAAGCAAGTACCGAGCGCACCTAGATTCAAGGGGAAGGGAAATCGGCTCCATCTTCCTATAGGTGAGTGGTAAGTTTGTAGAAGAGCATGTGGTAGGGGAGATATTGTTACAGACATCTTTGGAAAATACAGTCTGCGCTCATCAGCTATGTTAAGTGTTGCTGAGAGGTCAAGTAAGATGCAGACTTTACAACGTCCGAATCATTTGGCAACATGAGGTGGTTGGTGACCTTGCAAGAGTCTTCCCTAATTTCCTAAATGAAATTAATCTCTTATTTTTGTCCCTTATTTGATTACTTATCACAATGTACTGCAAGTATCTTTGTATATCTGTCCTTCTTATATCAAGGTGTAGCCTTGGTGGTGCAATGGTTAAGAGCTTGGCTGCTAACCAAAAGCTGGGCAGTTCGAATCCACCAGCCGCTCCTTGAAAACCTTATGGGGCAGTTCTACTCTGTCCTATATTGTCACTATGAGTCAGACTGGACTTGACAACAACAGGTTTTTTGGTGTCATATTAAATTGGAAGCTATTTGTGAGTGGGGTATAGGTAAACATATTATATTTTTATCTTGAGGACTTAACACAATGCCTGGCACATAGTAGGAGGCCAATAGATATTTGTGGAATAAATGATTCTGAATCTCTTTTGGTTCAGAATCTACCTCCCAGTTCTGTAATTCCAAATACTCATGGGACAAGTCCAGTAGGATTTCCAGTCATCTCCTCAAACTCAACATGTCTACAGCTCATTTTATTCATCACATGCTGTATCAGTTTATATTAGGTTTATCTGCATATAGCAGAAAAACTAAAGTAATATAAAAGAAAATGTTTCTCTATCATATTTTAAAAATTCCAGAGCTGGAATGGTGGTATTACAGTGACGTCAGGGAACCAGTATCCTCTCTTTTTTCTCTGCCATCCTTAGCACTTAGCTTCCATTCTCAAAGTCACCTTATGGGCCAAGGTGGCTGAAACTCCCAGGCGTATCCAAATTAGCAGCAGAAGGAGACAGGAGAGAACAAAATGGACACCTGCCAGTGGAGTCAGCCCCAACTAAGTGGCATTTCTTAAAGTGCCACAGAACTTTACCAATTACATTTTTGGGGGGGGGTAGAACTTAATAAATAGTACCCTTAGCTGCAAGGGAGAATGGGATATGTCTTTATCTGGACCAAAAAAAAAAAAATGTGTCCAAGTAACAGTGGGGTTCTATTACTAGGGACCAGGGATAAGATGGATATTCTTGTGTCTCTGAATTTCTTATCCAATATTTGTATTTCTGTTTTTGCCACCGAAATCTTTACTCTTGGACTCTGCATAACATCTCTGTTTACATTTTAGGAAGATAATTCTGGTAGCAGGAAGGAGAATGAATTGGACATGGAACAAACTGGAGGCACGAACCAGTAAGTAATATAAAGCTGTTTGCACAAATCCAAGAAAGAGAAGATGAAGCTGTAAGCGAAGGCGGTGATCCTAGAGATATAAAGAGTGGATATGGAAGAGTATAAAAGGAATAAAGATTTACAAGACTGTAAAGAACCTAAATTTTTTAATCAGACTGAAGAAACAATATATGATGCCAGCTAGGAGTAACCTTACCAACATAAAACATCGTGGCTCTGGCAGGAAACCAGTTAATAAAATGGATTATTCAGAAAGTCAATAGTCACAGACACTTGCAAAAGCATCTTGGAATTTATTAAACCACTTTGAATAAATATTTGATTGCATTCTGTATTTGATTGCACCAAATTTGCCTCCTGCTATTAATACAGCTGATAGCTCTGAGTAAATTACAGTAACTCTAAATCATGCATATGTATGTATGCGTCTTAGGCTGGTTCCTCTAGAGAAGCAAAACCAGTAAAGCATATAAATATATATAGAGATTTATATCAAGGAAACAGCTCACGTGACTGTAGAGGCTAGAACATCCCAAGTCCATGGAGCAGGGTAGAGGCCTCTCCCAATTCACAGAGCCGTAGAAGCTGGCAAGCCCAAGATCCGCAGGTTGGAGAGCAGGGCTCCCACTGACAGGCTGTGAAGGTTGACGAATTCCAAAATCGGCAGGCAAGAACCCAAGGTTTCTCCTGATTCATGTAGCTGCAGTGGCTGGCGAACCCAAGATCAGCAGGCCAGAGAGGAGGGCACCGCTCACAGGCTGTGAAAATCGACAAATCCCAAGTTCTGCAGATAAGCTGACAGCTCAAGTCTCAAGAACCGGAGATGAGATGACAGGAGGCAGCTGCAGGATCCAGAGTGAGCAAAAAGCCAGAACATCTGCTTATATTCAGATGCAGGCCAGACCCTCAAGGAAACTCTTTTTCATCTGATTGGCTACTCACAGTATATTCAATCCTGGGAGTGATCACATTTAAACACTGAGAATCATGGCCCAGCCAAGATGACACATAATCTTAACCATCACAGTATGAAAGTAAGGAGCTCTAGTGGTACAGTGGTTACGCACTCTCAGCTGCTAACCAAAAGGTCAATGGTTTGAACCCATCAGCCACTCTATGGAAGAAAGATGTGGCAGTCTGCTTCCATAAGAACTGCAGTCATGGAAACCCTTTGGGGCAGTTCTATTCTGTCTTATAGGGTCACTATGAGTCAGAATCGACTTGACAGCAATGGGTTTGGTTTTTCGCTTGGTTTATGTATATAAATGCATTATGGTATATGTGTGTAAAACTTGACTACAAACATGTGTCCCTCTAAAGATTTGCATGAATAAAAATTACATTACTTTTTGTTATTGAATCTGATGCAAATAATATATAGGGAGAAGAGGGCTAGGTAGAAGAATTAATACGGAGAAGAACTACAAGATTCTCAGCCTTTCTTCAAGGTCAACTTCTCAACCTTAGAGCGAGTCCACTTGGTAAAGGGGTGCATTGTTGTTAGGTGCCATTGAGTTGGTTGTGACTCATAGCAACCCTATACGCAACAGAAAGAAAAACTGCCCGATCTGCGCCATCCTCACAATCATTGTTATGTTTGAGCCCATCATTGCAGCCACTGTATCAGTCCATCTCACTAAGGATCTTCCTCTCTTTCTCTGACCCTCTACTTTACCAAGCATGATGTCCTTCTCTAGGGATTGATCACTCCTGATAACATGTCCAAAGTATATGAGACAAAGTCTCTCCACCCTTGCTTCTAAGGAGCATTCTGGCTGTACTTCTCCCAAGACAAATTTGTTCATTCTTCTGGCAGTCCACGGTATATTCAATATTCTTCATTAACACCATAATTCAAAAGCATCAGTTCTTCGGTCTTCCTTATTCATTGTCCAGCTTTTGCATGCATATGAGGCAATTGAAAACACAATGGCTTGGGTCAGGTGCACCTTAGTCCTTAAAGTGACATCTTTGCTTTTTAATGCTTTGAAGAGGTCTTCTGCAGCAGATTTGTCCAACGCAATACGTCATTTGATTTCTTGACTTGCTGCTTCCATGGGCACTGGTTGTAGATCCAAGTAAAATGAAATCCTTGACAACCTCAACCTTTTCTCTGTTTATCATGATGTCACTTATTGGTACAGTTGTAAGGATTTTTGTTTCCTTTATGTTGAGGTGTAATCCATACTGAAGGCTATGGTTCTTGATCTTCATCAGTAAGTGCTTCAAGTCTTCTTAACTCTCTGCAAGCAAGGTTTTGTCATCTGCATAACGTAGGTTGTTAATGAGTCTTCCTCCAATCCTGATGCCCTATTCTTCTTCATATAGTCCAGCTTCTCTGATTATTTTGCTCAGCATAGATATTGAATAAGTATGGTGAGAGGATATAACCTTGATGCACACCTTTCCTGACTTTAAACCATGTAGTATCCCTTTGTTCTGTCTGAATGACTGCCTCTTGTTCTATGTACAGGTTCCCATGAGCACGACTAAGTGTTCTGGAGTTCCCATTCTTTGCAATGTTAGCCATGGGGATGTAAGGAGAGTAAAAAAATGGTTTTGTAATAACAGATTTTTATTCTCTGAAAAATAAGGGTGCTTTAAATTAGAAACATCAATTTCTTCTACCACCTAATATAAAGGGGGGAAAAGCCATTATTCTCTTGTTTAAACATGTTAAGGGTGGAGGAGAATCAAAGGCAAGGTAAGATATTCCAAATGAAAAAACAAACCAGTTGCAGTTGGATTGATTCTGACTTATAGTGACCCCATGTGTTACAGAGTACAACTGCCCCGTAGGGTTTTCAAGGCTATGATCTTTCAGAAACAGATCACCAGACCTTTCTTCCAAAGCACCTCTGGGTGAATTCAAACTGCTAACGTTTTGGTTAGCAGTTGAGTGACTAACCGTTTGCACTATCCAGGGGCTTCTGATATTTGCAATACTAGACTCCAATTCAACAGATTCCTAGCATCAGGGCCCATTGCAGTCCCTAAAAGTTCAGCCCTGCCACAGTTCCCAAATTTATTCATCCATTCACTTATTCATACAGTAAATATGTATTTGGTATCCCCTGTGTGACAAGCACTATCCTAGGCACTTAGGATACAATAGTGATTAAAACAATTTCCTCCTACCACAAAGTTAATTTATGTTTCTGGCCTCTCCTGCAGTTAGGTGGGACATGCGATCAAGCTCTATACAAATTTCTTCCCCAATCTTCCATACTCTTTTTTCTTTCTCATCAACTGACTGGAGAGGACTCTAAGGACCTCAGGTGGGGCAACGGGATGGAAGGAGCCTCTGTATTTCCCAAGTGACTCTGCGGAACACAGCCAGTTCTCCCTACTCCCCACCATCACCAAACCACATTAGACTGCAAGCTGCATGAAAAATAAACTTTCATTATGTAAATCAATTAACATTTTGGAGCTGTTTATTAACCTGTTCTACCTGTACAGACTCCAAGACCACAGACACTTGGTATATTCACAGGACAGTTAGATCAGCGTGACTGTAACTCAGTTATCAAAGGGAGAAATGGTGGGAGATAAGGTCTGGGGCAGGGGCCAGGCTATGAAAGCCTCTTATATAAGCTATGGGAAGTTCTTGGATTGTTTCTAACTGAGATGAAGAAACCACTTGCAGGTTTGGAGGACAGTAACAGGATTTGATTTAGAATTTTAAAGTGTTGCTTTGTTTAAAAATAGACTGCAGGAAGACAAGGGTGGAAATGGAGAATATTTAAGAGGCTATTGCAAGAACTGAGTGAGAAATGTTTTGGACTAAGGTGGTAGCAGTGTGAATGGTGAGAAAAAAGCAATTGGATTATGGATAAATTTTGAAAGTAGAGCAAACAGAATTGCTGATGGATCACTACTAATATTTGTATCTGAAATATCCAACTGGAGATAGAGAATAGAAGGTTAAGGTTATGAGGTGGTTGTTCCCAAGAGAGATCAGGGCTGAAACAATAAATTCTTAAATTGTCAGCATATACTTAAGGCTATGAGATTAGATAAAACCACCAAAAAATAAGGGTAAAGACAACATAAATCCAAGGACCGAGCATTGGGCTACACCAAAATCAAGATGGCAGGTAATCAAAAGGAACCAAAAGAGAACAAACGGTAAATAGCGTAAGAAGACAAGCAGGAGATGGCAGGTGAAGAAAGCATTTCAAAGAGGGTGAAATGATCACCACTGTCAACTTCTCAAGGAGCCCTGGTGGCGCAGTGGTTAAGTGCTCAGCTGCTAACCAAAATGTCAGCAGTTTCAACCTACCAGCTGCTCTGAGAGAGAAAAATATGGCAGTCTGCTTCCCTGAAGATCTTCAGCCTTGGAAACTCTATGAGGCAGTTCCACTCTGTCCTATAGGAACTGATTTGATAGTAACAGTTTTTTGGGTTTTGGTTAACTTCCCCTTATAGACCAAGAGAGTTAAGAATTGAGAACTGAAAGTTAGACACTGTGGATATAACTGAAGACTTTATAAGAACAATTTCTGTGATGGGGAGAAAAGCTTGACGAATGAGTTCAATAAAGAATGTTGTTATTGTTCGTTGCCATCCAGTCAATTCTGACTCAAGGCGACTTGATGTGTGCAAAGTAGAACTGCTCCATAGGGTTTTCAAGGCTGCGACATTTCAGAAGCAGATGCCAGTGTGTCTTTTGAGGTGCCTCTGAGTGGGTTTGAAGCACCAACCTTGGCTAGTAGTGAAGAGCTTACCCATTTGTGTCACACAGGCACTCCTCAAAAAAGAATAGGAATAGTGTAAGTGGAGCTAGAGAATGAAGAGTCTGCTTCTGAGGAATTCCACCTCCCCCAAACAGTTGTAAGGCTGAAGGATGGAGTTCAAATAGAAGCCCCAAGCCTTTGGTCCACTTCCCTGTCCTTCCAATTCCTCACCATGAAGGACCTCACACAAGTATATGGACATCCCAGAAAGATCGTCCAAGCTCTGTCCACACACCTCTCTTGCAAAACGTTACCTCTTGACCACCCCTTAGGCCAAGAGGTGTACACATTGGTGGTGTTGAGAGGACTGGCCAGGTTAAGAGAAGCAGGACCAGAGCCACCAGGGGGCAGGGAATTCTGGGGCCCAGTACCTGGAGCATTAGCTAGAAGGAGAGGGGCATGAAAAGAGGAATGGATAGAGAAAGACCAGGACCCTCTAAAGTGCAGGCCTCCAGACAGGGACTCTATTTGCCCAGGTCTAAGGACAATATAGGCAGTCCTTGCTTTGCACAGCAGTGCAGAATCATAAAAAGGGCCATGCACTGAAACTGTGCAAAGCAATCTCAATTTTCTTAATTAATAATCTTAATTATGATTGTTTTCTGGCTTTAACCCCTTCATGAGCCAATTATTTCCTGCTTCGAATTTTTTGTTGATATTGTGTGTTCTCATTAATGGAAGCATGCTGAATCATTGTGTGTGTCTGAATTTTTGGTAGGTAGTATGGATTTTTTTTCTTGCCCCCTCCCACAAGCCTATCCGAAGTGTTTGGTGGTACCTATGAAGTACCACTAATTAGACCCCAGAGACCCCACCAGGGTCTATTGGTACATATGTGTAACAAATAAAAATTCTAAAAAATTCTATTTTTCCTACCAGAAATTCAGACATCTCATACAATGCCCTGAAAAACAGTAATTTGTGGCACATTCCCATTTCTTTGGTTTCAAACAGTCATAAAGGCATCTGCGGTGTAGCAGTATACACTGTCAATGGTACAGCAGCTTCCCAATAAACCTTCAGAGGCACAAAAAGTACTCGGCCCCTAGAGGTACCTGTGAGCATGACAGCGTTAAAAAATCTTTGTCAAAACATTAAAAACTCTCTTACTGTTGATTATAAACGTATAAAGAAAAGAAAAAATAATAAAACCAATGTTTATGTAGCACACTGTAATTCAAAAATTAGAAACAATGAAAATTAAAGTGTTTAAATTCTTTGTAAAAAACATATCAAGAGTAGTTGGAACATTGCTTGCCTTCTTCTCATCATATAGCTGACCATATGGACAGAACATCCTTTCTCTGCCTTGATAAATTTTCATACTCTTTCTAAGTTTGGATCAGCTTACAACATTTTATCATTGTGCTTTCAGTGTCATGAAATATCTACCATAGTTCCTTTAATGGGAAGATTTTGCCAGCATCACTCCCTCTCAGACATGTTCATTCACAACCACTTTCCTCCTTTATGTTGATAAATTTACCTTCACTGAGTTCCTCTGGCTACACATCTAGAGTCTCTCAACATTTCCACAGTTAGCTATTTCTTCTATAACTCCATAAATGTTCATTTGAATTATACTTCCAGTATTATCACTTTCTGTTTCTTTGCTATATTTTCAACTTTATTGGCCAATTCCCACTTCAGATTATCCATTTTTGTAAAATACCATATGAGCTTATCACTGGGAAGCAAGGAGGCTACACAGCTACACACTTTTCTGTCTGCTCATGAACTGAATAACAGATGTGCAGTGACCAATCATCAGCAAAATTTGAAAGAAGTGATGTGATTGGTCACTGATCATTATGCATCTGTTATGTAGTGATTTGTGAGCTGAGGAGCTAGCAGCCGAGTTTGTACTTTATGCAATTACTCAGAGTTAATATAACATGGTAGCTGAAACTTGAACCATGTTGTTGGGGGACTGGTATTATTTAACAAACTGTGATAAGTGAAATTTGTGCATATTGGAACCTTGATGAAAAGCAAGGACAGCCTTACTGCTCTGAAGATTTGCAAACAATGTAAGTGGGAGATAGAGGAGACATTTAAGGTCAATGGAGGGTTTTTCAAAAGTGAGAGAAATTACAGTCTATTTGTAAATGATGGGAACGATCCTGAAGAGAGGAATAAATAGGTGAACAGACAGAGGTGATATTTACAGGAGCAACATCCTTGTGTAGGCCAAAGTGGATGGAATCGTGACACCAGTGGAAGGTTGGTTTTAGACAGAAGCACAAACAGTTCATCCATTTTAACAACAAAGAAGAATACACGGGCATGGAGACTGATAGGTTGTTTGTGGAAAAACGAGTTCTTTCTTGATTGTTACTATTTTCTCAGTGAAATAAAAAGCAAGGTCATCAAATGAGAATAAAGGGGGAGTAGGAAATACTAAAGGTTTGAAGAAAGAATGAAAAGTGTGAAATATTTGCCTGGAAAAGGGAAGCATTAATTGGTAATGGAATGTAGCAGGGTTTCTGAACCCTGTAAGAGCCAGTAGAGCTTAGTGATTAAAGAGAGATCTGTTAGGTTAGTTGTTTATCCCAGTCATTTCCTTTCTGTCTGAGTGTTACACAATTTAGGAAACAAGCCTATTCTCTTGCCTCTATTTCCAACTAAACACTTTCCATCTACTAGATGTATCTCTCAAGATTCTGTGCTCAGAGGTCACTAATGGACTCCTGGCCTGCGCCTGTGCCCTGGCTTCTAGAAAGGGTATTTCTTGGGGCACCTCTAGGTGACACCCATTAAGTACATAATATTCCAAGGAATGGAAAGCACAATCCAGGAAAGAAAAACTATAACAATAAATAGAAAACCACATCATCAATTCATCTTAGCCTAGTTATTTAACATCAGACTGAAATGAATATAAATGCTTCTTAGAGAATTTTGAAGCAATACGAGACATACCATGTAAATCAAATAGTAAGTTCTTTTTTCTCTCACCTAAACTTCTATAACTTTCTGACTTCATTTTCCACACTGTGACTTGCATATAGTTTGAAAAATTCATAGCAATTGAGTAGAATTTGGGTGGAAGGAAAATGAAGTAAAATAAATCAAGTAGAAGAAAATTTAGAAGTCAGACTAGCCCAAAGCATATTGACGTGGCAAACAACCAACAAAGCAACTGAATCTGTTTCAAGCACCAATCAGCACAGAAAGATTAAAAATGCAATGAAGACCTATGGTTTACTAATTAGGAAGGTACCTTACAGCTTTCTGAGAACAAGGCAGTGTTGAAATAAATGAATAAACCTAATCAAAGAAGTTGAGCTGCAAATGGTTCATCTCTTAAAAAATCAGAACAAAACAGAAAAACCTACTGTTCTTAATTTCTTCTATTTCCTTTTCTCACTGTCAACTTTTTTGGAGCCCCAGGCAAACCCCTAGGACACAGCCTCCCTACTGTTTTTTTCAAGACTGCAGAGCTTTTCTTCACCTCGTGATCTTGCCACATACATACCTTTTCCTCTGACACTTCATCCCATTTGTTCTTTTAGCTGGCTTCCACACAGATCTCACCTTAAATGAGATACTTCCTCAACTAATTTAGATTAACGCTCAACTACTATACAATAGTTAGGAGGCTTGAAACCACCCACAGGTGCCTTGAAAGAAAGGCCTGATGATCTGCTTTCAAAGGTCACCGTCATGAAAACCCTGTGGAGCACAGTTATACTCTGCAACACATGGGGTCTCCATGAGTCAGAACAGACTTGATGGCAAGTGATTCGGTTTGGTTTCTTTATATCCTGTCTCTGAAATCACCTTATGATTTTCCTTCATAGAATTTAACACTATTTGAAATCATGTATTCATTTGTTTAACATCTATCCCCCCAACTGGATTGTAAATTCTGTGAGAGCAGGATTATGTCTGACTTATTCACCTTGGTATGGACAATAGCTAGTACAGTGTCTGAAATACGATAGTTATAAATAATTATTCATAGAATAAATGAACAAATAAGCACAATGCCTTCACAGAAGACCAGAATCTGGGGGCAGGGGGGTTTCTCTGGTGCTTGATGGACAATAATTATAGGCTTTGAAGAGCAAAAATCAAGGAAGGAAGATGGAACTTCTGCTTGAGAGCAAATTTACTGTGAAGTCCTGAGAAATGGCTGGAAAATACAACATGGCTGGGAGTCAGAAGTCTTCATATGCACAGCTAATGGCTCTGCCACCAACAAGCCACTGTGGCTTTAGGAAAGGAACAATCTCTCTTGATCTCAAATCTTTTCACCTGGGAAAATGAGAGAGAGGCATCAGATAATATCTAAACTGCCTTCCTACTCCTAAAAAGTATGAGTCTAAGACAAGTGGTCACTTCTGATCACAAAATAAACAATTTTCTCCTCTTAGCCACTAAGACACAGCCCACTCCCTTATCTGAACTACACAAACGCGTATCTCCAACAACAAACTTGAGTTTATTAATGGATACGAAAAGGCAGCCTCATATTCTTGTGCTCAGAATGGCTTGCCTTTGTCCTGTACAAAAAGCAACAAGACTGAACCCTGTATTGTAATTTATTAGCAAGGATTCTAGCTCAGTTTTGATACGGAGTGGCTTACACCATTTGACCTCTTCTTATTCACCTTGGATTAGCCGAAAATTAATATGAATGCTGTTTCCAAGCTACTATTTAGAATGTACATCACAGTTAATGCTAGCAGGACCTTTTAAATAATCTTCCAGCTTTATTCCTGGTAATCTAAGTATTAATTCTTGTTTTATTATGCAGCAATATTAAAGAAGGATTATGTATGTAAGGGAGCCCTGGTGGCACAGGGGTTAAGCGCTATGGCTGCTAACCAAAATGTCAGCAGTTCAAACCTACCAGCTGCTCCTTGGAAACCCTGCGGGGCAGTTCTACTGTCTTATAGGGTCCCTATGAGTCAGAGTCCACGCGACAGCAAAGGGTTTGGGTTTTTGTTTTTTGTTTTTATCTATGTAAGACTTTGCTTCCCAGCAAACCAAAAAAGCATTTTGCCTTGATCTATCCAGAAAGTCTTCCTGCACAATGGTTGCTGCTTCCATTCCTTCTTTCTAAGTCAAGTCTTCAGCATCTTGCATCTGGACTACTGAAATAGTTCCTTAACAGGTCAGCTCATCTCCCACCTTCTGGTAAGTCCTGGACTCCTCTGATAAGTCCTATGAAAGCGTGCTAAGAACCCCTGGATTGGTTCTTAGCAAACATTTCCCTTACTTCAGTTAATATCCTTATGAATATTCCCCGCTTCCCAATTAGATGAGGTACCCCGCGTTCAGGAATGTTGCCTCACATAGCTATAGATTCCCAGAACCTAGAACATCCCAGCCCAGAAATGGCCTTAGAAAATACTTGAGAACAATGATGAGAGTTTCAGAAAGGTGATAATTATCTTTAATTTTGGATAGGTTGCTTCTGCTCCCAGCCCAATCTGCCCTGGAGTCGATTCCCTCTCACAGGGACCCAATAGGACAGGGTAGAACTGCCCCATAGGGTTTCCAAGGAGCAGCTGGTAGATTCGAACTGCCAACCTTTTGTTTAGCAGCTGAGCTCTTAACCACTGCGCCACTAGGGCTCCAGTATAAGCCCATGTTCTCTTTATACTATAATGCAGATCTCTCAATCACTATCTTGTTTTCAAACTGGAAATTTATGGTTAAAGTAAGAATCCTGATTTCCTTTTTATGGCTCTGTAGGAGGCAAAATTTGTGATACATTCTGTTCATTGTTGCAGCTGCAGCACCAGAAGAGCACTCAGAATCAGGGGTAGGTGGGTGATCCGTTGACTTTAAATCTCATGTCTCCTATTCATCCTGTTTTACCTACATTGCAAGGCTCTCATAGGTCTCTAAAGAGAATATTTACATGAGACCGTTTGGAAATAATAAACGAAAAGCCAATAAAGTATCCCTACACCCACTCCTAGGGCTGGGATTAGGATGAAACACGTGAGGTACTCACCTCAGGTACAAAATTTGAGGGGGATGCCAAAAATCTCAGTAGTCAAGATAAATAATATTATAATGCAATATGTTTTTAAAATATCAATAGTAATGCAAAACCATGATAAAATATCACAATTTTAAATATCAAATCAGAATCAGGCCACTCCCTAAGCATCGTCTTCCTACACACCCACACACCCACACACCCACACACCCACACCCACACTGCCCTGGTGAATTGCCACAGTATAGTTTAAAAGTTGTTACCCTTTTGGTGGTCAGAGCAATCTGATTTACACAGGCGCAAACACAGAATACGTTTCAAAGAATCTCAAGGGCTTCGCTTGATGCTGACGAGCCCTTTGCTTTCCTTTAGACAGCTTACTTGCTTATCTGGCTGCCATTTAATATTGCTGAATATTGAATTTCCTGTGTCATGTTCTTCCACCTCATGTTTTAATGAGGACCTCATACGGAAACAAAGAAAGCTGGGTCAGGAGAAAGACAAAACATAAGATGATACATAATTAGAAAAAAAAAAATTCTTATCCTTCCTAATCAAAATTTCAGGTGTACTGGTGTTTGCGCTTTTTCTAAGTGTTTTCAGTAACAGATTTAGTTATTAAAAAGTGACATTCTTGAGGACTGTTAGAACTGGCAATGAAGAAAGTAATACACTCCCATTTTACTTTGTATTTTGCACACTGCCATAATTACCATATGAAAACTGAAAGGGTCTGATTTCTTCTGACAGTTCTTTGAGAGTTGTGTCATCATGTAAAAATCCCTGGATCTAGGCTCAGAAAGCCTGGGTTGAATCCTGGTAGAAGCCTGGGTTGACTCATTTACTAACTACATCACCTTGGGCTACCCCATGAGTCTTTCTAAATTTGTTTTCTCGACTTTAAATGAAGGACATTAGACTAGAT
>NW_004444110.1:239509-240708 GCF_000243295.1 Trichechus manatus latirostris
GCTCCTTGGAAACTCTATGGGGCAGTTCTACTCTGTCCTATAGGCTCACTATGAGTCAGAATCAACTCCACGGCAACAGGTTTGGGTTTTTTTGTTTTGGTAGATTTTAGAGATTAGACGCTGATTGGATTTGTCGTAGCCAAAATTTTTTTTCCAGTCTGTTGGTTGTCTTTTGACTCTTTTGGTGAAGTCTTTTGATGGGCATAAGCATTTGATTTTTAGGAGCTCCCAGTTATCTAGTCTCTCTTCTGGTGTTTGTGCATTGTTACTTATGGTTTGTATTCTGTTTATGGCATTTATTAGGGCTCCTAGCATTGTCCCTATTTTGTATTCCATGATCTTTAGTGTTTTAGATTTTATATTTAGATCTTTGATCCATTTTGAGTTAGTTTTTGTGCATGGTGTGAGGTATGGATCTTGTTTCATTTTTTTGCAGGTGGATATCCAGTTATGCCATTTGTTAAAGAGACTGTCTTTTCCCCATTGACCAGACTTTGGGCCTTTGTCAAACATCAACTGCTCATAGATGGATGAATTTATGTCTGGAGTCTCAATTCTGTTCCATTGGTCTATGTATCTGTTGTTATACCAGTACTAGGATGTTTTGACTACCGTGGCAGTATAATAGGTTGTAAAATCAGGTAGTGTGAGGCCTCCCATTTTGTTCTTCTTCTTCAGTAATGCTTTACTTACCCAGGGCCTCTTCCCTTTCCATATGAAGTTGGTGATTTGTTTCTCCATCTCCTTAAAAAATGCTGGTGGAATCTGGATCAGGATTGCATCGTGTCTGTAGATCACTTTGGGTAGAACTGACATTTTCACAATGTTGAGTCTACCTATCCATGCACAAGGTATGTTTTTCCACTTATGCAGGTCTCTTTTGATTTCTTGCAGTGTCTTGTAGTTTTCTTTGTATAGTCTCTTATGTTTCTGGTTAGATTTATTCCTAAGTATTTTAACTTCTTGGGAACTATTGTAAATGGTATTGATTTGATGATTTTCTCTTCGAAGTTCTCTTTGTTGGTGTGAGGGAATCCAACTGATTTTTGTACGTTTTTCTTGTATCCTGATACTTTGCTGAAATCTTCTGTTAGTTCCAGCAGTTTTCTTGTGGATTCTTTGGGGTTTTCTGTGTATAAGATCATATTATCCACAAATACAGATACTTTGACTTCTTCCTTACCAATTTGGATGCCCTT
>NW_004444110.1:241680-281806 GCF_000243295.1 Trichechus manatus latirostris
CTTGTTAACTCTTTCAGTTGTTTTTCTATTCTCTATTTTGTTTTTCCCAAAGAGGGTGTTTTTTGATTCACGCGGTAGGTTAGATGCACATACTTACCTTTGGCTGACTGAGCGCCGATTTTCGTTGGTTCTGGAGGCCCAAGTAGACTCTCTGCTGCTCGGTCTCTCCCGATGTGGAAAATGCCTCCCGAGCGTCACTGCTTGCCTCACTGCGGACACCAGCTGATCTGGCCTGAAGGATGCTGGCGCCTGCCAGGTCAGATCTGGCAACTCCTCGCTACTTCCGAACTGTCTCTCCCTCCCCGGCCGCTCAGTCCGATTCCTCAACTTTGCCTTTGATGTTCAGAGCTCCTAGATTGTCATATATAATCGATTCACTTGTGTTTTTTGGGTCTTTGTTGTAAGAGGGACCACAGGAGGTATCTGACTACTCTGTCATCTTGGCCTCGCCACTGAAATGCTCATTTCTTAATACAGTTTTGGCTTCTTAACCTCCCTGCATTGTTTTTAACTTTTAAACTATACTCTATGGTTAAGAGCTCCAGCTGCTAAACAAAAGGTCAGCAGTTCAAATCCACCAGCTGCTCCTTGGAAACCTTATGGGGCAGTTGTTCTACTCTGTCCTATAAGGTTGCTATGAGTCAGAATCAACTCAACGGCAAAGGGTTTGTTTTGTTTTGTTTTATTTTTCTATGTGACTGAACTAGCTAGTTGATTCTGACTCATGGCGACCCCATGAGTTTCAGAGTAGAACTGCATTCCATAGGGTTTTCAATGGCTGTGATCTTTCAGCTGTAGATTGCCAGGTCTTTCTTCCAAGGTGCCTCTAGGTGGATGCAAACTGCTAGCCTTTTGTTTAGTAGCCAAGTGCTTAGCCATTTGCACTACCCAGGGACTCCTTTCCTCTGTGACTAACAGTGCCCATATGTTCTATTTCACAATCTGACGTCTCTGAGATCAGTGCTGCTCATTGGCGCCCCTAGTGGAGAGTCCCAACCAAAGGCTGTTATCCCAACACTTGTTTCTCTTCAAACCCACACCTGGTCTTCTCCCTCTCAGAAGGCAACCCAGCTCCCTACTCTTCAGAGTAGTTAGATGTCATTCATCCAGTAAGAAATCTCTCAATTTCTTTTTCCTCTGTCTGAAAATTTATTTAACATTCTCCCTGTGTCTTCACTCCTATCTGCCTCAGAAGGGCCCTGTGTTTCAAAGCTGAAGACTCCTCATGTACTCCTATCTCATCCTCCCCACTTGGGCTCGCTCCCTCCTTTCTGCCTTACTCTTGACTGTTTCCTTTTGGCCTAGAAATATGCTCAAGTCTCTCATCCAAAAAGAGCAAACAATTTAATAAGTACAAAATACAACAAAATAAAATCTTTCTTCAGCTATTATTTTTCTTTAAGCAATTATCTTCCCATATTTGCCAGACTGCTTAATTTAGCAGTCTTCTTTGTTCTTGGCCATGTCTCACTTCCCATTCACTCCTCATTATCACAACCTGGTTTCCACCAGTCTACTGTGACTCTTAATTCTATTCCTCACCTCACCCTTCACTGTACTCAACTTCTTATAAGGACAGAAACCTTGCAACCATTTTATCCCAGCACTTGGTACAATATCCAGCACAGATTTGATGCTCGATTAATATTTGTTCAATTAATAAGTAACTATCAGATACTGTTTATCACTCCTTTGATCTTGTCACATTCCTAACTTCTAGGACATCATTTATTTCTGGTTTTCTCTCTTCTCTCTAACTCTTCCTAGTCCATTTCATTATCCTTATCTGATTCCCACCAGTTGGGCGGTGGGAATCTCCAGGATCTTTTTCTTGGCTTTTCTCTCATTCATACGCTTATCATTCCCAAGATTTCAAATCTCACATGTATTTGGATGACTCATACATTTAGCCCTGCCTTAGCCTAACACTTTTCCTTAATTTCAAACCCTTATTCCCTACAATGGATATTCGGCAGAAATCTTCAGTTCAACTTGCCCAAGCCTAAACTCTATCTATTCATACTCCAGCCTACTGTTTCCCCTGTATTCCCCACCTCAACTCCTGGTATTACCCTTTACCCAGGCCCTGGGCTCCCTTCCTCCCATGATCCTCATCTGTTGTTGTTTTTGTTAGTTGTCATCTAGTTGGCTTCGACTCCCAGTGACCCCATGTGCAACAGAAGAAAACCTGTAGATAGCCTGTGTCTTGGTTATCTAGTGCTGCTACAACAGAAATACCACACGTGGATGGTTTTAATGAAGAGAAGTGTATTTCCTCATAGTCGAAGTAGGCTAAAAGTCCAAATTCAGGGCGTCAGCTCCAGGGGAAGGCTCTCTCTCTCTCTCTCGGCCTTCTCATCAGTGTTCCCCCGAACTAGGAGCTTCTCGGCACAAGGACCCCAGTCCAAAGGACGCGCTCTGCTCCCGGCACTGCTTTCTTGATGGTATGAGGCCCCCCTGTCTCACCGCTCACTTCTGTCTTTTATATCTTGAGAGATTGCCTCAGGACACAATCCAGTCTTGTAGATCAGGTCCTGCCTTACTAACACAACTGCCGCCCATCCTCCCTCATTAATATCATAGAGGCAGGTTTACAACATACAGGAAAATCACACAGTACCAGGAATCATGGCCGAGCCAAATTGATACACACATTTTTGGGGGGACATAATTCAAACCATGACAGCCTATAATAATAACAATTAAAAAAAAAAGTTGTTGTCTAGTCAATTCTGACTAATAATAACCCTATGTGTGTCAGAGTAGAACTGTGCTTCATAGGATTTTCAGTGGCTGATATTTCAGAAGTAGATCTCCAGAACTTTCTTCCAAGGCACCTTTTGGTTAGTAGCTGAGCACATTAACCATTTGCACTCCCCAAGGACTCCTAATAATAGCAATAGCTAACACATATTGAGTACTTACTATGTACCAAACACTGCTCCAACTGCTTTTCTTCTTTTTTAACTTAATTAATTTGTAGGACAACCCTGTATAGTAGGCATTGTTATTATTATCCCTTCTTTACAGTTTAACACTTTAAAGTGTTAAAAAGCAAAGATGCCACCTTGAGGACTAAGGTGCACCTGACCCAAGCCCTAGTATTTTCAATCACCTCATATGCATGTGAAAGCTGGACAATGCATAAGGAAGACCGAAGAAGAATTGATGCCTTTGAATCACAAGGCTGGTGAAGAATATTGAATATATGGGCTGCCAGAAGAATGAACAAATCTGTCTAGGAAGAAGCACAGCCAGAGAGTTCCTTAGAGGCAAGGATGGTGAGACTTTGTCTCTCTTACTTTGGACATGTTATCAGAGGAACCAGATCCTGGAGAAGGACACCATGCTTGGTAAAGTAGAGGGTCAGCGAAAGAGAAGAAGACCCTCAATGAGGTGGATTGACACAGTGGCTGCAACAATGGCCTCAAACATAGCAAAGAGTGTGAGGATGGCATAGGACCTGGCAGTGTTTTGTTCTCTTGTACATAGGGGTGCTGTGAGTCAGAATCGACTCGACAGCACCTAACAACAATAACAACATAGTTAAGGAAACTGAAACCCAGCAAGATTAGTAACTTGCCTAAGACACAGCTAACAGGCAGCAGAGCTAAGATTTGAACCCAGGTTCTTTAGTCTAAGAGTTTATGCTCTTATTGACTGTACTGTATTTATATTGCCTCCCTCTTTGCTTAAAATATTTTGCTTTTACCTTCACCCTAGTAGGATTTATGTAATTGAGCATTTTGTGATGTGAATATGTGAAAGATCCGAGAAATACCCTTTTGTGCCAAAATATCAAAAAAACCTGGCCCTAATTCCAAATTTTAAGGATTCAGGAGCAGATTCTATATGCAACATATGCTGAGTCACAAAAAGATTATCTAAATTTTTTTAAATCTACAAAATTATGCAAAGATTGGCAGGCTTGCTCCTCCTACCTTTCCTGCTAATGGGCTGATACTTATCAGGGACTGTGGGTTGTTATGGTGACGAAAGGAAGCTGAATCTGGAAGGAAATTCAAAATGATAAAATGCGGGGAAGTCTGTTTTTTAAAACTTATGTAAACATTCACCCAACTGTACCTAGTTCAATGGTGTCAGCAAGTGTCATGACATCAAAAATATATCCCAGAATTCTCTAAGCAAAATGATTTTATTTTCTCTCCATATCCAAAAGAACATAAAGTGTCAGAGCTAATATAAAGGAATACAGTTGCAGGAACTACATGAGAAAAATAGATTTTACTGGAGTGACAAATACAAAGCATGCGGCAAGATGAAGCAGAAAGGATATGAAATAACTTGGACTCTAATTTACAAAATTAAGGACTGTGAAGTTACTTGTATAAGATTACATTAAAAAAAATAATAATAACCAAACCCATTGCCACTGAGTTCATTCCAACTCATAGAGACCCAATAGGACAGAGAAGAACTGTCCCATAGCATTTCCAAAGAGCAGCTGGAAGGATTTGAACTGCCAACCTTTTGGTTAGCAGCCGAGCTCTTAATCACTGCACCACCAGGGCTCCTAGTTAGGGAGAGAGCAAACTAAAATCCCAGTCTTCTCATATTACGTCCGGTGTTTCGTCCACTATAATTGCTATATCAGATCCCAGAAGTTGATAACTGAAGCCTCCTCATTTCTTCTTCTTTTTTAATATAGAAATCAGTAAGCTACAGAAAGGTGAACTGGCTTGCCAAGGCCTCATTGCTGGTTAGTGACAGAACTACATTTCTCAGGTCTCGTGTCTTTCACACCAGTGCTGTCTCCACAGTTGAGTACTTACCCACTCTAGGTTCCAGTTTGGCAAACCGGATTGTGTGAAATATTTTGATTATTGTCATCATCTTCTCCCAGAAACATCTTATGCTGTTTCTTCAGAAATTCAAAAGTACCAGTGAGTAACGGCGGCGGGGTGGCGGAAGGGGAAGGATGAGAGAGGTCAGCCCCAGCGGAGAAGAGTTTTCACACTGATAGTGTTTAGAATTGTCGCGTATGGTAATAATAGAAAGTAGACCAAACTTTGGTCGGTTTTATTATTGATTTTGAATTCAAAGACAATTCACTCCCTTATTGCCTGCACCTGGACTGGTAATTCCAACCAATGTGAGCGGTAAAATAGTCTTCCTTGACTGGGCTCTGAAAAGCATGAAAAGGACAAAGGAAGCAAATAGGCCCAAGTGGAAGATGATGCCAAATGTCAAATGAGCTCCATTTTCCCAGTAAGGAGTTCCTCCAAATAAAAGATTTTAGTCACCTTGATTACATAGTCTTTTAGGGACATAGAAGAAACAGTTAAACAACTCCATAAATATGGAATTTGTTCATTTTGTCATACGTACATTTTAAATAACATATTACGTAAAATGTACATTAACACGGCAATTGTAAAATATTGCTTTTTTCTGCCCTTACATTGCATGACACTATTTTTTCAAATTCTTTACATGCCATCTTGATATCACTGTTTTCGTCATCACCAGACCTATTTGCAAGGCATCTAATGGAGTTTCCAGAGAATATCATCTTTTTCCTTCTAAGTTATGTGAGATATAGCATTTTCTATGAATCTCTGTAGGATGCTGTCTCCAGAGATTTTGTACAAGTCAGAATTACTCACTCTCATAAGCTGTTGGATAATGTTTTTGGTTTGGTTTGATTTGGTTCTGGTTTTCTTTTTCTTTTTTTTTTAATTTGTCCTGTAGTTGAATAGTTTTGATGGAAAAACTTAACTAAGTTGCTCTTTAGAGTTTATTTTTCAAACGTTTATCTAAAGCAATATTCAACCTTGAAATTGTGATGTCAGGTCCCCAGGAATAGTTAATCAATCTGTGAATGCCATTACTTTCTTTTTAAACAAAGTATAGATCATCTCACCTCATTTTTGTGTATAAATGGTAAATAACTTGATCTCGAACTGGGAATTAAGAAGGAAGTGGTGACATCCGTGTCATGCTGAAAGCTGATTCTCAGGGTCACCTCAGCCCTATATTCATTTTTTTTTTTTTTTTTTTTTGGTAAGACACATGTAATAAATAGTTTGCCATTTTAACCAGTTGTAAGTGTATAATTCAGTGACATTAATTACATCCACCATGCTGTGCTACCGTCACTACTATCCATCTCCAAAAGATTTTTTATCACCCTGCAAAGAAACTCAGTGCGCCTTCAGTAAGACTTACCCATTCCTCTCTTACACCGGCCCCTGGTAAGTACTAATAAACCTCTGACTCTATGCATTTGCCTATTCTAGATATTTTATATAAGTGGGATCATACAATATTTGTCCTTTTTGTGTCTGACTTATTTCACTCGATAATGTTTTCAAGATTCATCCATGGCATGGCATGGATCAGAACTTCATTTCTCTTCATGGCTGAATAATAACCCATGGTATATACGTACCCTCCCCCCGTTTTTTTTAATCCAGCCGTCCGTTGATGGACACTTGGGTTGCTTCCACCTTTTGGCTATTGTGAATACTGCTGCAGTGCGCATTGGTGTACATGTGTCTCTTTGAGTCCCTGCTTTCTTTTGAGTATGAGCCTAGGAGCAGGATTGTTGGGTTATATGATAATTCAGTGTTCTTTTTTTTGAGTAATTCTGTGTTTAGCTGAGTTCCATAGGCCTGTATTCTTTTGCTGCAGAATAGTGCATTTGTGCTCCTCACTAGACAATTGATATACATCCACAGTGTAAAACAACCTCCTGCAGAGAGATTTTTGCAACAGTGGTAACACCAAATACCAAAAAACCCACCAACTAACACAATCAACAACCACCAACATCACATGGGCCCCTACCGTCCACCCACTCATGAGACAGCCCCTGATCATGCTTCCAGATGTCAGAATCACCAGGCCCATACCTGGACCTGGGACCAGCTAACCTGTGGATGTCATTAGATTCTTTTCTCAGACATTACTAGTTGTTCAAAGCTGTATTCATGCCTTCAGCTCTTTTGACAGCACATTCAGGATGGAATAAGCAGTTCAGGTTTGGCCCCTTGTGAATTTTTCTGCTTAGGAGTTCATCTTCATTGACAATTATTTTTCTGTGTTTGTAGATCTCCATTTTTTTGGGATTTGCACTAAAGATTCTATTATACACACTTACACCATCCTGGAGCCTTGGTGGCACAGTGGTTAAGAGCTCAGCTGCTAACCAAAAGGTCAGCAGTTCAAATTCACCAGCTGCTCCTTGGAAACCCTATGGGACAGTTCTACTCTGTACTATAGGGTCACTGTGAGTTGGAATCGACTCAACAGCAACAGGTTTGGTTTGATTTGGTTTACACAACCCTAGTAGTAAACAAAGAAGGTGAGTGTCAGTCTATTATTTTAATTTACCTAAAACACTTTGTTGCAAGGATCTGCCAGAGCACATATGATCTAAGGGCTAGTTTTCAGGTTGCACCTTTCTGCTCTATGATTTTCATAAGCATATGTATTTGTGTGTGTGTGTGTGTGCATCAAGCACCTCAAGGACAATCACGACTTAAAATGAAACAAAAAAAAAACAGTTGCTGACTCATGGCTACCTCATGTGCGTCAGAATTGAACTGTGCTTGATAAGGTTTTCAGTGGCTGATTTATTTTTTGGAAGTTGATCGCCAGGCCTTTCTTCCTTTGAGTGAGCTCAAACTTCCAACCTTTCAGCTAGCAGTTGAGCTATTAACCATTTGCACTACTCAGGGAGACAGATGATAGATTGATAATAGATCAATAGATCAACAGATAGATCACTATCAAGTGCTCCTATCAAGCACTGATATATATCAAGCATTATCAAGGACAGGAGTCCTGGTGGTGCAGTGGTTAAGTGTTGGGCTGCTAACCAAAAGGTCTGCAGTTCAAATCAACCAGCCGCTCCTTGGAAATCCTACGGGGCAGTTCTACTCTGTCCTATAGGGTTGCTGTTAGTTGGAATCGACTCAACGACAATGGGTTTTTGGATCAAGGACAACCAGAAACCACAAAGCCACAGCTTGAAGTAAATGTCCCCAGTTAAGAAAGCCTTTGCTTCATGAAGCTTATCAACTAAATGAGATCCAAGAACTATTTTTTGGAATTCTTTTTTTTTTTTTTCCTTGAGAAAACATGAGATCTGTCTACTTGCAATGTAAGGGGATTAAAAGTAAGTTTGGCAAGAGGCTCAAGATCTGGACTAATGAATTAAAAGAAAAGAGATCCAAATACGTGTAGATTTAAGATTTATTTTTGTTGTGAAAAGTTTATGTTGATTAGATTATTTGCTTTTAATTGGCGGAGAGTTAAAAACAAGCATGAGACAAGATAACCCTGACTCTTATCACTAACCCACTATGGCACCTTGGACAAATCCTTTGCACTTGCCAGGTGTATTTCCTTAACTGTCAAGTGAGATTATTAAATCTCAAGTTCCTATAAAATTATGTGACAGTGACATTTTTAAATGTTATGTAAAAAAGATATTTGCATTCAACTATCTGTCAGAGGACTTATATGTAGAATCTATAAATCTCCTAAAAAGCAGTAAAAAAGACAGACAATCCAATTTAAAAAAGAAATAAATGAGCAGAAGATTTGAAAAGGCACTTTATAAAAAGAGGCATTCAAATGGCCAAGATGCATATGAAAAGATGCTCAATGTTTTTGGTCAAAAGAAATGCAAATTGAAACCTTAATGTCATAACACCACAACCTACCAGGATGACTCCTTCTTCCTCTTTTTTTTTTTAATTCCCAAGAGTTGGCAAAGATGTAGAGCAACTGAACTCTCACACACTGCCAGCTAGTGGTAATGTAAAGTAGTACCACCACTTTCGTGAAGCTGTTTCCCAGTATCTGCTAACGATGAACATACGCACACCCTATAACACAGTAATTCCACCTTTAGGCATATGCCCAACAAAATGAGTGCATATGTTCACCAAATGACATAAAGTCTTTTTCATTGCAATTCCATTCACATTAGGCATTAACAGTAGTACGAATAAATAAATTTTGCTGTTATACAATAGAATACATACAGTAATAAAAAGACTGGATTATTGCTACATTCAACCACATGGGTGAATCTCACAGACATAACAGTGAGCAAAAGAAGGCAGACACAAAATAAAATACACAGTATGATTTCATCTACGTGAAGTTTAAAAAACAAGTAAAACTAATCCCTACTGATATAAGGCAGAATAGTGATTACCTATGGGAATGGAATACTGCTGTTAATGTTCTAAATTTGGATTTGGTTGTACTTACATGTTGTTGTTGCTGTTAGGTGCCATCAACTCTGTTCCTACTCCTAGCTACCCCGTGTGCAACAGAATGAGACACTGCCCAGTCCTGCACCTTCCTCACAACCATTGCTATGTTTGAGCCCATTGTTGCAGGCACTGTGTCAATCCATCTCCTTGAGGATCTTCCTCTTTTTCGTTGACCCTCTACTTTACCAAGCATGATGTCCTTCCCCAGGGAATAGTCCCTCCTGATAACAGGTCCAAAGTGTGTAAGACGAAGTCTCCCCATCCTTGCTTCTAAGGAGCATTCTGGCTGTACTTCTCCCAAGACAGATTTTTTTCTTTCTTCCGGCAGTCCCTGGTATATTCAATATTCTTCACCAAACCATAATTAAAATGCATCAATTCTTCTCTAGTCTTCCTTATTCATTGTCCAGCTTTCACATGCATATGAGGCAATTGAAAATATCATGGCTTAGGTCAGGCACACCTTAATCCTTAAGTGACATCTTCACTTTTTAACACTTTAAGGAGATCTTTTGCAGCAGATTTGCCCAATGCAATACGTCATTTGATTTCTTGACTGCTGCTTCCATGGACATTGATTGTGGATTCAAGAAAAATGAAATCCTTGACAATGTCAATAGTTTCTCCATTTATCATGATTTGCTTATTGGTCCAGTTGTGAGAATTTTTGTTTTCTTTATGCTAAGGTGTAATCCATACTGAAGGCTGTGGTCTTTGATCTTCATCAGTAAGTGCTTCAGGTCCTCTTCATTTTCAGCAAGCAAGGCTGTGTCATCTGCATATTGCAGGTTGTTAATGAATCTTATTCCAAACCTGATGCCACATTCTTCTGCATATAGTCCACTTTCTTGGATTATTTTCTTAGCATACAGACTGAATAAGTATGGTGAACTAATAAATCCCTGATGCACACATTTCCCGATTCTAAACCAAGCATTATCCCCTTATTCTATTCAAATGACTGTCATTGCCTTCACTGCAGCTTGGACTTCTTCTTTCAGTACCATCGGTTCTTAATCAGATGCTACCTCCTGAAATGGTTGAACATTGACCAATTATTTTTGGTACATTGACTCTTATATTCCTTCCATCTTCTTTTGATGCTTCCTGCTTCTTCCAATATTTTGCCCGTAGAATCTTTCAGTATTACACCTCGATGCTTGAATTTTTTCTTCAGTTCTTTCAGCTGAAGAGATGCCAAGTGTGTTTTTCACTTTTGTTTTTTTAACTCCAGATCTTTGCACATTTCATTATAACACTTTACTTTGTCCTCTCAAGCCACCCTTTCAAATCTTCTGTTCAGCTCTTTTACTTCATCATTTATTGCATTCGCTTTAGTTACTCTACATTCAAGAGCAAATTTCAGAGTCTCTTCTGACATCCGTTTTCACTCTTTTCTTTCTTCCTTGTCTTTTTAGTGAACTTTTGCTTTCTTCGTGTATGATGTCCTTGATGTCATCCAACAACTTGTCTAGTCTGCAGTCATTAGTGTTCAGTGCATCAAATCTATTCTTGAGATGGCCTCTAAATTCAGGTGGGATATACTCAAGGTCATACTTTGGCTCTCGTGGACTTGTTTTAATTTAATTCAAGTTCATCTTCAACTTGCATATGAGAAATTGATGGTGTGTTCTGCAGTCGGCCCCTGGCCTTGTTCTGGCAGATGATATTGAGCTTTTCCATCGTCTGTTTCCACATATGTAGTTGATTTGATTCCAGTGTATTCCATCAGGCAAGGTCCATGTGATAGTCGCCGTTTATGTTGTTGAAAAAAGGTATTTGCAATGAAGACTTCACTGGTTTTGCAAAATTCTATCATGCAATCTCTGGCATCATTTCTATCTCCAAGGCCATATTTTCCAAATACTGATCCTTCTTTGTTTCCAACTTTCCCATTCCAATCACATTATCAATGCATCTTGATTGCATGTTTGATCAATTTCAGACTGCAGAAATTGGTAAAAATCTTCAATTTCCTCATCTTTGGCATTAGTGGTTGGTGCGTAAACTTGAATAATAGCCTCATATTAACTGGTCTTTCTTGTAGGCGTGTGGATATTATCCTATCACTGACATTGTGGTACTTCAGGATAGATCTTGAAGTGTTCTTTTTGACAATGAATGTGACACCACTCATCTTCAGTTTGTCTTTCCTGCATAGTAGACCATATGATTGTCTGATTCAAAATGGCCAATACCAGTACATTTCCTTTCACTAATGCCTGGGATATCTATCTTTATGTGTCATTTAGTCATCATTTTGATGACTTCTAATTTTCCTAGATTCATACTTCATATAGTCCACATTCTGAATATTAATGGATGTTTGCAGCTGTTTCTTCTCATTTTGAGTACTGCCACATCAGCAAATGAAGGTCCCGAAGTTTTATTCTGTCCATGTCATTAAGATCGTCTCTGCTTTGAGGAGGTAGCTCTTTCCCAGTCATATTTTAATGTCTTCCAACTTGAGGGGCTCATCTTCTGGCACTATATCAGACAATGTTCCACTACTATTCTAAGTTTTTACTTGCCAATTTTTTTTGGAAGTAGGTTGCCAGGTCCTTCTTCCTAGTCTGTCTTAGTCTGGAAGCTCTGCTGAAACCTGTCCACCTGGATGACACTGCTGGTATTTGAAATACTGGTGGCATAGCTTCCAGCATCACAGCAACATGAAAGCCACCACAGTACAACTAACTGACAGATGAGTACTGGTATTTATATGAGTGTATTCATTTATAAAAATGCATCAAGCTTTATATACATATTGTCAATTAAAATTTATTTTTAAGAATGTTCAAGCTTTACTGTATTATGTGATTTAATAAAAAATTATGAGTAAAGTAGAATATATCTGGAGTTCAGTAATCCTCTCAATTATTATTTTTTTGGTTTCACTGGGTAAAGTTAAATTTAATATTTTTTATCTTTAAGTAGCACATATGGTATGATTACATTTTCCTAAAATTATTTCCACTTATATAGCTATCATCTTAGCAATATAGATATAGATACACATAAAGAGATGTCTAGATGATGTTCACAAAGTATTAACCAAATGTTCATATTTTTTCCAGAGGCTGGAATTGGAGTGATAGCTTCCTTTCATCATGGACTTTTATTATATTGTTTGAATTTTTTATAATGAGCGTGTATAATTTTTATAAAAATCATAGAGCCATTATTCTTTAAGAAAAATGAACAAATAAAGTTATATGAGTAATGCGCCTGACCACTCGCCTTGGCAAGACAATCGGGGGAGTCTGGATAATCCAATATTGGTAACAAAACCCATAGTCAGCGTCATCATTTTTGCTTCTTTCAGTTCACCAGCTGCAGTGCTGCTAATGGCTGAGGGTACCATTAAGATGCCCTGTAGCTCAGGAGCACATGGCTACCATTGACACCTCTCAGCTGTTCTTCCCTTTACTCCTGCCACCATTGTACTTTTCCCAGCCCCCTTCTCGGTGGCTGTGACTCCAACTGACACTATCCAGACCCTTTGGTCACCAACATTGTTCTGGACGAGATGCTTCTCTCCACGAAACCCATTGCCATCAAATTTACTTTGACTCACGGTGACCCCATGTATATCAGAGTAGAACTGTGCTCCATAGGGTTTTCAGTGGTTGATATTTTGGAATTAGATCACCAAGCCCCTCTTCTGAGATGTCTTTGGTAGATTTAAACCTCCAGCCTTTCAGTTAACAGCCAAAAGCATTCACCGTTTACACCATCCAGGGACTCCCTCTCCCCACGAATTGGGCCGTGATACAGCTGTTCTTTCTGCACCCCAGGCCAAGCTGAACCCATGAAGACTTTGGGCCTCCTGAGTGCTTGTGCCACAACAGAGGGCTGTTGATCCCCAAGTAATAGATAGTTGCCAAGGCTGTTACTGTTGCTTAAAATTACATGGCATCTGATCATCCTTTCCATCTAGGGGAAGGAATCTTCCTTTGCAGATATTGGTGGGAAACATGATCTCACCTCCCACCATAAAAGCGAAAGGGGCCCCTGGCAGCTATTCACAGAGCATGTGGCCTCAACTCTGCCACTAGAAGCTCCCTTACAAGATGGAATCCTGAAGGGGTGATGCAAGCTAGAGGGACATCAAATTATTCATAAGGATGATGGCAGAGTTGAGAGTGTATGGAAATGGTGGCAAGTGTTGCCCACTGGCAACAGCAGTGGCATTCTAATCAGACTTCCTGGGACGTGAATTTGCCCCCAAGTTCTCAGTTACTCAGACTTCCTTGGTTCTTGGCTATTTTCCAAGTCTGATTCTTCTGTAAACTACCCAACATGATTCTAATAAATATAAATGCCTTTTCTTCCAAAGTATCCATATTTGGTTTCTGTTGTTTGCAAATAGGAACCCTGACTGATCCCTTCTACTAGCTTTTTATTTTTTCTCTCCAGGCGAAACCTCAAGAAAACTAACATTAAGAAACCAGTTGCCATCAGGTAGACTCCGACTCATGAAGACATCATGTGTGTCAGAGTAGAACTGTGCTCCACAGGATTTTTAGTGACTGACGTTTTGGAAGTAGATCGTTAGGCCTTTCTTCTGAGGTACCTTGGGATGAACTTGAACCTCCAACCTTTCTATAAGCAGCAAGTGCATTAACAGTTTGCACCACCCAGGGAATTAGATCACCAAAATAACATTACCTTCCCTCGAACCCACTTCACTGAAGGAAGTAAATCCCAGTCATTCCCATCTCCCTACATCACACACCACCTCTCTGGGGTAATTGATTTCCATTACTCCAAGCTAGATTCTACTTATACTACCAAGTATGTTTAGTTTACCTTTTCCCCTCTCCTCTCTTTCTTTTTACAAAATTCATTTAAAGAGCAAAACCCAACCTACATTTTCTAGACCACCTAGGGTTTTGTAAAAAGGTGAAATATACAAAAATATGAGTACCTAGAAAGAATTTTTTTTAATCTTCCTTCCACATTCCATTGCTTTATCAGGTATTCCAAAACATGACTATTTTGTATTAGGCGCACCATGCTTGAAATACAAACTCATGATCGTGAAGGTTAAATCAATCGATATAACACGCAAGCACCATTGCTACTGTTGTATTAGTTCCTCACTACTGAGTTATTCCAAAAAAATGTTTCAGTAGGAGAGGACCAAATGAAACAGATTGGAAATTCAGAGGAAATTATATTCTCTTGTCTGTGACAAAGAAGCCCTGGTAGTGCAGTGGTTTAGCGCTCATCTGCTAAGGAAAGGTTGACGGTCTGAACCCACCAGCTGCTCCACAGGAGAAAGATGTGGCAGTCTGCTTCCACAAAGATTACAGCTTTGAAAACCATATGGTGCGGTTCTGCTCTGTCCTATAGGGTTGCTGTGAGTTGGAATAGACTTGACGGCAACAGGTTTTTCTGTGATAGATAGCTTCTCTTTTCTGAAAATGTAATGGGTATTGTTCATACATGGAGCCCTCATGACACCTGTGAACATCCTAGCAGTGTACGGGGAGCTCCTTACCTTAAACACCCTTCCTCCCCAAGGTAAAAGCCAAGAAATAGCTTTCCGTGCAGCCAGCACTCAGGAAGTTCCTGAGGGCTCTGCCAGTTGCTTTGGGCAAGACTAACAGGAAAAAGGAGGAGCTGTGTGAAGGCCACTGATCCACAGGAAATATGATGTGACAGAAATGCATCCAGTTTTCACAGGCCTCAATAAGAGCATGCAGACCCAGTCCTGGGTAACGGTGAGCTGTCCATCATCAGTAGGACATGGCTTGGGCAAATTTCCCGCTGTCTAGCCTCCAAACCTACCATAAATTTCTGTGAGCCTTGTATCTCCTGTTAATAAATATATATTCTGTTTAAACTAGTTAAAGCAAGTCCTCTTTGGTCACTAAGAGTCCTGAATGAAAGCCAGTACAAAAATTGCTTGCATAATACATTGTTTTTCCTTCTCCTTCTTTCCCATAAAACAAAGAAATCTACCAAGCTATAAAATAGCCTTTCAAATCCTTGAGTGTGAAGTACGCCCATTATAAATAGTTGTTCTTACATAAAATGCCTCAAAAAAGCAAATAAGTATTATTTACTGTGGTGATAAATAACCCTCTATTAGACTGAAAGGAATTTAAAAAAAAAAAAAACTCATTGAGTGCTGTTCACATTCATCTTTAATTGAGGGAGTTAGTACCATTGTTTAGTCGCAATTGAACCTCACAAACGATATTCCGAGTTCTATGTGACATACTGTGCCAGTAATAACTGTTCAATAAATCATATTCAATAACTTTGGCACCACATCAATCTTGCAAGGGACAATTTATTTACGTACATTACATAGTGCTAAGGCTTAGGTACTGTTAATTATCTTTGTGAGTCTTTGTTATTTTACTTTTGGATTTGTTGGCTTCTTTGAGCTTCACAAATACTTAAAAGATTTATGTGACACCTAGAACTCATATAATTTGGCATAGAAGGAATGGAATCTAAAGAAAGCTCACTCTCCTTTGCATAGTCCATATTTCTAAGCTGACACTCACCAGTGATCATTTTTCCATGACAAATGATTCAGCATAAAAGGGACATATACAAACACTAAACCAATAGAAAGATAGTTCTATAATATCATTTTCATCCTTATCAACCTATCAAATTCTGTGGCCATTCCCTTAAGTTCTCAGCAGGCGTGTTGGTCAGGGTTTGCAGTTGTAGACAACAAAATCTACTTAAGTTAGTTAAAGTAGAAAGGAATTTATTAACTGCTATGAACAGCTCACAGAATTGTCAGAAGAGATGAGAAAATAGAATTAAGGTAAATTCATTAACCACACACAAAAATCTGCCAGTGAGGTTCTACCTCTATAAATTCATGACTAAATCAGTAGGTTGTTACTAGGGCTATCCCTATGACCATGGGGCCAGCTCCAGAATTACACCACCTCTGCCACGTTTTCTACCCCAGCAAAATGGCGTCCCATGATCTGCCTCTCTCCATGTAACTCAGCTCCTTATGGGTTTTCTGTGAGTGCATCTATACATGGAGGAACCTTGCTTCATATACAATATTCTGGCTGCAGGGGAGTCTAGGAGATACAGGTGTTGGTTTTCCAGTCTCTGCACTACGCAAAGATAGAAGAGAGGTGAAATGAGAGTCGCTCAAGCTCAATTCATAGTACATTTCATAATAGCTTCATCGTGTTTCCACTGAGGTTAGAATGATCTTTAAAACGAAACCCTATTATTGTTGTTGTTGTTAGTTGCCACAGAGTGGGCTCCGACTCCTGGTGACCTTACGCATCACAGAACAAAACGTCGTCCAGTCCTGCACCATCCTCACAATTGTTAGTATGTTTGAGCTCACTGTTGCAGCCACTGTGTCAATCCACCTCATGGAGTGCTTTCCTCATTTTTGCTGATCCTCTACTTTACCAAATATGATGACTTTTTCTAACAATTGGTCCTTCTGATGATGTATCCAAGGTAAGCAAGGCAAAATCTTGCTATCCTCACTTCTAAAGAGCACTCTGGCTGTACTTCTTCCAAAACTGATTTGTTCATCCTTCTGCCAGTCCATGTATTTCACACTCCTTTATGTAAAATACTTCAGGGAATTCTAAAAGCCTTCAACTTGGTAACTCCTCAACATGGTTTATAGACCTTTTGTGATCAGACCCCTACACAGGTCTCTAGCCTCATTTCCTGAGTTTCCATCATACATACACATCACCCTAATCACATCAAAGATATTATGTGGTTCCAGACCTCCCAATCTTTGCATATGCTGTTCCATTTGTCTTTCTTTGTTTTCTTTCCCTGTCTAATTGCTACTAGTCCTTCAAATTAGCTTTGATATTGTCACTTGGTCTCCAAGATGCCCAACCCACACAACGGGACTGGAAGTCTACCCATCTTATCGCCTATAATACCCAATGCAGATTGGTATATGACACTTGTGTCACTATATCATCACTGCTCTGATTTATTTTTCAGTCTTCCACATTAGACTATACTTGAGCCAAGAATTGTAATCCATCAATAGTGCTGCAACCCCAGTATTTTAAACAATGCTTAACACATAATAAGTTTTTTTTTTTTTTAATGAATGGAGTGCAGTACTTTTCACAGTAGCCAATAGGTGAAAACAACCAAAATGTCCATCAACAGCTGAACGGATAAACCAAATGTGGTCTATACTTACAATAGCATACTACTCAGCTGTAAAGAGAAATGAAGTCCTGATACATGGATGAACCTTGGAAACATCATGCTGAACGAAATAAGTCAGTCACAAAACCCCAAATATTATACGATCACAGTTACATGAAATAAGCAAATATATAGAAACCAAAGATTATTAGTGGTTACCAGGGGCAAGAGGGAGGGGAAAAGGAGTTTTTGCACAGAGGGCATTGAGTTTATGTTAACAGTGTGTAATGATTTGGAAAAGATAGCAAGGATGGTTGCATAACTTAAAGAATATAATCAATGTCACTGAATTATACATGTAGAAATAATTGACTTGGTGTATGTTTTGTTATGTATATTTTCACCACAATAAAAAATGTAAAAAAAGAAAAGAGAATGATGAATGAGTATAGTTGAATAATGATAGCATTGCTGGGATAGAGTTTAGAGAGGAAGTTTCTAAGCGTTTGCTTAGGAATACAGATTTAGAGACCACAGGACTTTCATCAAAACTGATGGAAGAAAATTAGTAAATTTATTTAATTTCTTTGTTTTAGAGAGAAGAAAATTGAGAAACTTTGGTTATTTTCTCCAGATTAGGCAGATAAAGTCTGAGTAGGGCACACAAGTGTTCCACTCCTACCGTTCTCACTAACCCTGAACCATTGACACAATCTAGCATCACTAGACCTTGGCCATTCCAGAGTTTAAAATATTAGACTTTAAAGGCCAGGCAGGAACATAAGAGTTCGATTCTGTTAAGAATCAACTCAAGTGCTTAGAGAAAACTATTCTCAAGGGATTCTCCAGGGCTCTGTCTCAAACTAACCTTTGTGAATTTTAAGCAGAAGAACAAGATAAAGCTGTTAAAGGATCAAATGAGATAATGCATGAGAAAACAAATACAAGATGTTAATATGATTCAATATGTTTCTTGGTATAATAGTATTTGCCCTGTGCTAGAAAGTGAGAAAGTAATTTTAAAAGAAAGAAAGTATAGTTTTATGGGCTCCATACATTATGGCTTAAAAGAAATAAGGAAGAAAAAAAAACCGTCCTCTATCCTGGTAAAGGCTATGAAGCAATATTTCTTTTCCTGTAAAATAATTTTACAGCCCTCCAAATGGAAGGAGAAATAATTTTTTTTTAAGATTAAACATATATATATATAATGTGTTGTTGTTGTTGTTAGGTGCCATCAAGTTGGTTCCAACTCATAGCAACACTTTGTACAACAGAACAAGACACTGCCCAGTCTTGCACCATCCTCATGATCGTTGTAATGCTTGAGCCCATTGTTGCAGCCACTGTGTCAATCCATCTCGTTGAGGTCTTCTCTTTTTCACTGACCCTCCACTTTACCAAGCATGATGTCCTTCTCCAGGGACTGGTCTCTCCTGATAACATATCCAATGTGAGACGAAGTCTCATCATCCTCACTTCTAAGGAGCATTCTGGCTGTATTTCTTCCAAGACATATTTGTTTGTTCTTCTAGCAGTCCATGGTATATTAAATATTCTTCACCAACACCACAACTCAAAGGGGTCAATTCTTCTTCGGTCTTCCTTATTCATTGTCCCGCTTTCCTATGCTCATGAGGCGATTGAAAACACCATATCTTGGGTCAGGTGCGCCTTTGCCTCCCAAGTGATATCTTTGGTTTTTAACACTTTAAAGGAGACTTTTGTAGCAGATTTGCCCGATGCAAAGCATCATTTGATTTCTTGACTACTGTTTCCATGGATGTTGATTGTGGATCCAAGTAAAATGAAATCCTTGAAAACTTCAATATTTTCTCCATTTATCATCATGTTGCTTGTTGGTTCAGTTGTGAGGATTTTTGTTTTCTTTACGTTGAGGTGTAATCCATACTGAAGGTCATAGTCTTTGATCTTCATCAGTAAGTGCTTCAAGTCGTCTTCATTTTCAGCAAGCAAGGTTGTGTCATCTGCATAAAGCAGGTTGTTAATGAGTCTTCCTCCAACCCCGATGCCCTGTTCTTCTTCATATAGTCCAGCTTCTAGGATTATTTGCTCAGCATACAGATTGAATAACTATGGTGAAAAGATACAACCCTGAAGCACAACTTTCCTGACTTTAAACCACACAGTATCCCCTTGTTCTGTTCAAACGACTGCCTCTTGATCTACGTACAGTTTGCTCAGCACAATTAAGTGTTCTGGAATTCCCATTCTTTGCAATGGTATCCATAATTTGTTATGATCTACACAGTCAAATGCCTTCACGTAGTCAATAAAACACAGGTAAACATCTCTCTGGTGTTCTCTGCTTTAAGCTAGGATCCATCTGACATCAGCAATATATATATATACCTTATATATGGAAGAAGAAATATTTTTTAAAGATTATATGTATAATCTTTTAAAAATATATTATATATATCAATTTTAGTACGAGGTCAGCTAGCTAAGAGAAATTATTTTAAAATCATGCTATGCAATAGAAAGAAAATAACATTTTATATTAATAGAGTTATTACTTGTGATAATAAAATATTTTTAATTGTGGTCTTATAGAAATTTATAGTCTATTTTGTATAAACACCATCTGCCAGCTCAGTATTTTGATTCTTAGAAATGTTTAATGTCATCACTAAATCAGAAAGCTTAGATGAAATGTACAATTCCTAAAAAAAAAAAAACTTACCAAATTGACTCAAAAAGAAATAAAACAATGAAACTACATAGAGTCATTTAAGAAATTGAATCAGTAATTTAAAATCTTCTCACAGAGAAAACAATAAGCCTAGAGGGTTTTATAGGCAAACTCTCCCAAAAAGTCAAATAAAAGATAATTCCAATCTGATACAAACTAATTCATTTCTACTGGGATAATATAAACCTTACATCAGAAACAAGCACAGTAGAAGAAAGAAAAAATTACAGGCCATTAAACTTACAAACATAGATGTAAGAATCCTTAACAGAACATTAGGAGCTTAGATGGCCCAAGAAACTTCCCATCGGCTACTAACCTAAAGGCTGGCAGTTCAAACCCACCCAGCAGCTCTGCAGAAGATAGGCCTGACAGTCTGCTTCCATAAAGATTATAGTCAAGAAAACCCTATGGAGCAGTTCTACTTTGTAACACATGGGGTCACCATGAGTCGGGGACCAACCCAACAGCAGCTAACAACAACAAACAGAGTATTTGAAAACCCAAACTGATAGTCTATAAAATAGGGTCAAGTCACAATTACCCTAGGATTGCAATGGAAGCTTACCATTAGGAAATCTATTGATGTTATTTACCACCTTAATAAAATTAAGGAGATAAAGAATATAATCATCTCTATAGACACAAAAAAATCATTCAGTAAAATTCAATATTTTATTACTGATAAAACTCTTAGCAAACTAGAAATAAGAGGGAATTTCCTTAACCTGATGAGCATAGCTAACAAAAACCTATGACAAATCTCACACTCAGTTATGAAACAGTTAGAATTATCACCTAAAAATCAGGAACACATCTAAGATGAACTCCATTATCTCTTCTATTCAATATTTCTATTCATTGTAGCCGTAAAGTTATGACAAGTAAAACTAAATAAATAAATAAAAGGTATAATGAATGGAAAAGAGTAAACTAAACTGTTATGATCTGCAAATATATGATCATCTACATAAAATATTTACGTAGACAATAAATGGTTTTCAAAGGAGGGAGATTGAAGAATGAAAGTAGGATGCGGAGATAAAAAGTAATAAAAAGAATAATAAAAGGAAAGCAGAATAGAAGTACCAAGGGATATAATTAATTCAACCACCTGAGATTTAAAACTATATAGATAAATTATTAGAACACATAAAAGAGCTTAGCAATAAGAACAATTTCAAAAATTAACTGAATTTCTATATACCAACAACAAAGAGGTAGGCCATGTAATATACAAAGAAATACTGTTTAGAATAGCAATGAAAAAACATAACAAAATATGTGCAAGACTTTTATGGACAAGTTATAAATCTCTGTTGAAAGACATTAAAGAAGGCTAAACAGAAATACCATGCTCATTTATAAGAGACACCATTTTGGAAAAAAGATAGTCAATTCTCCCTAAGTGGATATATAGAGTCCATAAAATTTCAGTCAAAATCCCACAAGGATTTTTCATGGAATTTAATACATTGATTGCAAGATTTATACTGAGCTACAAATGGTCAGGACTAGACAAGACACTCCTAGGAGGGGAGGGGATTTATTCGCTCAAATACCACAACTTACCATATTTTTACACAAATAATTCACACCTTCTGTGTTTGTTTGCTGGTGGCACCCTCCCCCCACAAGATATTTTTGTAAGGGTGCTATGTTAATTTTTTTTCCTTTTTAACAGTAACATGTGGAAGAGGATTGGCATGAGGACGCTTGTGAGGGTGCCTCACGGGGGTGGGGGTAGAAGGGAGGGCGCAGCCGACAAATGCAGAAAGCATGCATTATTTGTGTAAACATACGGTATTTTAAAGTTACAGCAATTGAGAGTGTAAGTTTGAAATAGGTACAGTTAAAGACACCAATAGAATAGAATAGAAAGCTCAAAAACAGATTTCATACATACATGGAAAAGATATGAAAGAGTAGGCATTGCAGATCACTAAGAAGACAATGGACCAGTCAATAAATGGTGGGGGGATGGGGAATTGGTTATCCATAGGCTAGAAGATAAAACTGGATCCATATGTCACAATGTACACAAGAATCAAGTCTAGATGCAATTATTTATAAAAGCAAAACTTAAAACTTTTAGAAAATATAGATGAATATCTTTATGACATCAGAGGGAAAGAATTTCTTAAATAAGACACACAAATGTCTACTGAAAAGAAACAATTGATAAAGAGCGCCTGGTGGATTCGAACTGCTGACCTTTCTGGTTAGCAGGCATAGCTCCTAACCACTATGCCACCATGGCTTCCACTGGCTCATATGGTAGCCAGAAACTGACACAAGGCAGTTGGCGGTCGCTGTCATCACCAAGGCCTTGCTAAGCTCTGCCTCTCACCAGGAATCTTGGCTGCAGCCGGACTGGCCCTGCCTCGCCTAGGTGACAGCATTGAGTTATTGTCCCCTTCTAAGTAGTCTACTGCACACCTGAGAGTGCTCTAGCCTTGTTTCACCATCACCTGCCTAATCTTCAAAGATTCAATCAGGCCACAGTTGTATGACAGAAGGTCAAGGGAGAAAAAAGGGAAACTAACATTTATTAAGTAACTCTTATGTACTAAGTGGAGTCTCCGGGTAGTGCAAATGGTTAACATGCTCAGCTGCTAACCAAAAGGTTGGAAGTTCAAGTCCACTCAGACGCACCTTGGAAGAAAGGCCTGGAGATCTACTCCTGAAAAATCAGTCATTGAAAATCCTATGGAGCAAGTTCTCCTCTGACACATATGGAGTCACCATGAGTCAGAGTTAACAGCACCTGGCTACGTGCCAGACTTTGTGTGTGTGATATAAATATACACATATCCGTGTTTGTGTGTGTATATATAAGCATATTAGGTATATACAGGGATTAAAGAATAATAATGAGACATCACTGTAAAAATGGTGATGTGGTGGGGGCACCTGACCTCCTCTAACTTCACAAGGGGGAGAGAGAATCACCACCAGCATCAGCCCAAGGCTGATTTCTATGAAGTGGAGGTCAGACCTCCTCTCTCCAACCTTTTCACCAATTCTGATACCAGCCATTCCTCCCACGGCACCCTCTACTTCTCTGCTAGGTTTGATAAGTCATTGCAGTGGCCACACAGAACTCACATTCAATATTCACAATTATGGGGTTTATTAGGGAAGTAACAGGTTTCATCCCAGGATCAGGAACAACCCAGGATACAGTTCTTCGGTCAGGGCAGCTTCCCAGTCATGCCCAGAGGCAGGCCTCTCCCTGACCCTCGGCCTCTTGGTCCTCAGCCCTTTGGCCCCTCAGCTTGGGCCTCTTGGGTCAGCCTGGCCTCTACCCTGCTCAGGGAAGTGTTACAAAACTCTTTAGTTCCACCAGTAAGTGCCCAGAGGCAACCACTCTGCCAGTAAGCCTTGGCCTGAAGGAACTCAGCCCTCTAGTTCCGTGGGTCAGCAAACCTAGCTCCATCGACAAGTGCCCAGAGGCAACCCACTCTGCCAGCAAGCCTCCTGTCCAAAGGCCCTCAGCTCTCTAGCTCCATGGGCCAGGAAGCCCACCACGCTGTCTCCTGTGGGTGTCCTGGTTCTGCTGCCTCTGCTGCTGCCGTTTCTCTGCCACTGCTTCTCCCCATCTCTTGTCATCTCTGGTGTTACTGCTCTCTCTCTCTCTGTTTCCTGGGTCTAGATGGTTCTCAGCTCAGGGATCTTGAGTCCAAAGGATGTATTCTATTCCTGTTTCTTCTTCTTGGTGGTAGTGAGGTCCCCCCATCCGCCTCGGGGCATGGCTCATTTTAAGCCTAGCAGGATGGCATAACTGACGAATTCCTTTGTCAGGGTTCCATACACCTTATTTGCATGGCCCCACACTGAAAAAGGTTCCATGCACCTTATTTGCATTATTAACATGCTATCTAAACCGTTTGGTGCATAGTCCTCTCATTTGCATAGTCCCCTTGGTGCAATCCCCTCATTTTCATAGTCCCACCCAGTCATTTGGTGGGAGTTACAAGACTATGGTGAGAAAGGTCATATAAAAACAATTTATCACACTGCAATCACCCATGGACACATCAGCTAGAATAAGAAAGAAAACATAAGCATCTGAGACATCTCATACATGCCCCTTCCCTCCCAATCTTATCCCCATCCTACCCAGGAAAGATAACAGTTATTATTATGTGTTAATCACATCCTTGCTTTTCCGTATACCCTGCATGTTGATATGTTGCTAAATTAACTGTTATATAATTTTTTTTGCCTATTTCAATCAACTTCATTTTGAGATTCATCCACATTGTGGGTATAGCTGTATTTCATTCACTTTCACTACTTTGTAGTATTCCATTGTGTGCATCCAAATCCGTGGCTGTAGAGTCAATTCCGATTCATAGTGACCCTAGTGGACAGAGTAGAACTGCCCCATAGAGTTTCCAAAGAGTGGCTGGCGAACTCAAACTGCCAACCTTTTGGTTAGCAGCTGTAGGTCTTAACCACTGCTCCACCAGGGCTCCACTGTGTGCATTAACCACAATTTATTTTATCCATTCTGTTGATGAACATATGGGTTATTTCTAGTTTTTGACTTTTACATACAATGCTGCTAGAGGCACTCTTGATTATTTTTCCTGGTACATATGTTCAGATAGAATATATACCTAGAAATAATATACCCCATAGAGCATGCATATGTTCTGGTTTATTAGAAAATGTCAATTTTTTCCAAAGTACTAATTTACAGTGCTACCAGCAGAGTGTAAGTGTTCTTGTTGCTTCCAGTCCACATCCATACTTGGAATTATTAGACTTTTTTGCCAATCTAATGAGTATGAAATGGTATCTCCATTTCATTGTTTTGCATGTCCATTGTATTGCACAACTCTGGTTATGAATGAAACTGAAAATCTTTTCATATATGATCTTTTCATATATATATGGATGCACTTTTATGGTTTTTTGTATTGCACATCTTTTTCCTATTTTATGAATTGCTTTTTATTCTGCTTATGGTGTCTTTTGATAAACAGATGTTCTTAACTTGAATGTAGTTAAATTTATCAATTATTTCCTTTTCAGGCTGCACTTCCGTGTATTTTATTATGCATTTCTTCCTTACCCTGAGAACCTAAACATATTCTCCTATATTTCCTTCTGAAAGTTGTAATGTTTTGCCATTCTGATTTAAGTTCTGATCCACCTGAAAGTCACTGTCGTATACTGTGAGATGCAGAGAACCAATCCAAAATTTTCCACATTGGTAACCAATTTTCCAAAAATTATGGATAACTTCCCAGTGTTCTGCAATACTAACAGGGTCATATATCAGATTTCCATATATGCTTCTGGCCTCTCTATTCCATTTGCCATTTCCCCTGCCATTCATTCGTCTCTTTGTCTATCCCTGTGCCTATTACCACACCATCTTTCTAGCTATATATACTTTTATGCAGGACATGGTACCTGGTAGGGAAAACAGTCTACTTGCTTCCTTATTTTTTATTTTATTTTGTAATTATTGTACTTTAGATGAAGTTTTACCAAACAAACCATCTTCTCATTAAACAATTAGTACACATATTATTTTGTGGCATTGGTTATCAACCCCATGACACGTCAGCACTCTCCCTTCTCAAAATTGAGTTCCCCATTACCAACTTTCGTGTCCCCTCCTGCCTTCTCATCCCTGCCCCTGAGCTGGTGTGCCCCTTTAGTCTCATTTTGTTTTATAGGCCTGTCTAACCTTTGGCTGAAGGGTCAACTGAGCTAAAAGGGTATTCAGGGGCCATACTCTTGGGGTTTCTCCAGTCCCTGACAAGCCACTAAGTCTGGTCGTTTTTTTTGGTGAGTTAGAATTTTGTTCTACATTTTTCTTCAGCTCTGTCCCTCTATTGTGATCCCTATCAGAGCAGTCAGTGGTGGTAGTCAGGCACCATTTAGTTGTGCTGGACTCAATCTGGTGGAGGCTGTGGTAGTTGTGGTCCATTAGTCCTTTGGATTAATCTTTTCCTTGTGTCTTTGGTTTTCTTCATTCTCCCTTGCTCCCAACGGGGTGAGACCAATGGAGTATCTTAGATGCCTACTCACAAGTCTACTTAGTTCTTTAGAGGTGTCTTGCTATTCTTGGGCCTTTGCTATTCCACAAACATTTTACAATTCCTGTTGGGATTGGGATTGAAATTGTGTTGACTCTAAAAATCAATTTGAGGAGAACTGACATCTTGAGGTCACTGTCTTCCTTATCACCAGAACCACCTTCAAGTCATCTAACAGTTCCCAGAGCACACCGTGATTATTTCCTTATAAGTTATCTGAGACACAGCATTTTCTTTGAATCTCTGTGGGATCCTATCTCTAGAAATTTTGAACAAACCAAAATTACTCATTCACATAACTTTGAGATAGTGGTTTGTTTTGTTTTTTAATTTGTACTGTAGCTGTATATTTTTGATGGAAAAACTTACTGTATTGTTTTTTAAATGATCTGTGAAAGGATTATTTAAGCAATATCCAACCTTGAAATGGTGAAATATTGAGTCTTCCTAACTACAAATATGGTAAGTCTCTCCATTTATTTGAGTCTTCTTGGGTCTCCTTTGCTCTTTCATAAAGGTTTACAATTTTCTTTATGGAAGTCATATATACTTCATGTTATATTTATTCTTAGAGACCCTATATATCTTGGTTGCTATTATAAATAATGTTCTAACTGCTCGTTACTGGTATTATGCTACAGCTACACTTTTTATTTACAATATTTGATGTGTTTCTATTAGATGTATCACCACACAGATAGTTTATGAAGGAAAAATTCAGCATTTTATGAATGAAAATCTAAAGGACAGAAAAATAAAGATTATTCAGCCCTTATTCAGTTCTAGGCATTGAACTAGAAACTTCAGACTATCTTACTTTACATGCAGTAACTCTTCTTAAACAGGTATAAAGGGAATATTTTTTATTCTTATTGTATAGTTTGGGAAACAGACTCAACAAAAGTTAAACGCCGATCTGAAAATGCAAGGGAAGCTTAGGAAAAAGGAAAGTGAGTGAAGGTGGGTAAAGGCCAAAGAAAATGAGGGAAGGCAGGAAAGGGAAAGAAGGGGAGATGATTATAGGAAACAAAGAGAGAAGTCTAGGGAAACAGAAGCCATGAGGAGAAGCAAATCAATTCCCCAAACTTCCTGGGACTTAGCCAGTGAGTGTTGTACGGCAACCACCCACCCACCCACCTACCCCATAACAATCAGGAATTCATCTGAATGCCTCCACAACCGCCTACCCACCGAGGCCTCTACTAACTTACCAAAATACACTGTCTTCTAAAACTCTATTCACTTATATGCTTGAAATTATTTCCAAATAAAAAGTTAAACTTTAGTCAACTTCAGTAAAGAAGAGTTTTGTTTACTGGGAATTGTCAGTCCCCAGGAATTTGTCAACTTCTCCAATTATAAGCTGGACAGGAGCTCCTTGCTGTTTTGGCTGCCTTCTGCCCTGGTCCCCATGCAGAACACTGATTGTCACAGAACTAATTGTGGCATCCCACCTGAGCAAAGTTTTCTGGGGCACTGTCCCCAGTGCTTGTGAACTTTCCCTCCATCCTCTCACTCTTCCCTATTAAAATGTGTCCCTCCATGTCTCACCCCAGGAAAACGCTACTCTCTGACAATGGAGTAATCGTGTAATCAATTCCTGATAGCCTAAAATGCTTGTCTTCTTTCAAACAACACTAAGGGAAAAGACTAATAGAAAATTAATAGGAAGTACAGAAATCAAGGGTAAACGGGTCTTCTGCTTCCTCCCAAACCACACCACATCCACAGCTCTTTACTCGCTCTTCTGCAAAAGCCTGTCTTGCAAGAATAACCAAGAGTAAGGCAAAGGAAAGCAACAGAAACTCTTTTTAGCGTGTTATCTCAAGGATGTAACACTGACAGGGTTTTTAATATAATAATGCATTATGATAAAAATCAAGCAGTTGTAGCAGTCCTTGGTAAATCAAAGAAAGAAGACTAAGACTCTGTCAACATAATAAGGTGCTGGGATTGTACTCCAAGAGGCAGTTGGTCTTAGCAGGGCAACAGCTTGCTTCCCTTGTTATGTCACCCTGAAGTTGGACCAGGAAGCTGTCTATTTCTTTGTTGTTTTCTTCTACCTGCCACATCTGAAGTGCCCTCATTCCAGGTGCTTCTGGGGAAAAGCCAAAATGTACTCAACAAGGGATGGGTCAAGGCAAAGACTGAAAGGACAAAGACACAGAACTATATGAGTAAGTGTACACAAGTGCAGGGGCAGGGTGGATGAAAGGAAGGCTGGTGTAGAGGCTGAGAAGAGAAAGCGTTACCAGTGGGTCCTCCAGCAGACCCACCTGCGGTGGGTGTAGCAGGGATGGCTGTGCAACTCTAGGAGAAAAACAACTGCCTTGCACCACTACATCCTTCTCTCTGATGTGCCTGATTATTTAATAGTGAGATTTTTTGTTTGTTTGTTTGATAACGGACTGGCATTTTTGGCCTTCCAAATATCAAAGGCATAGCTAAGCAGTTACATAAATAAATATTTCCTTTGTAGATTAGGGGCCCTGGTGGTGCAGTGGTTAAAGCACTGGGCTGCGCACCAAAAGGTTGGAGGTTTGAACTCACCAGCCTCTCCACTGAAGAAAGATGTGGTAGTCTGCTCCTGTAAAGATTACAGCCTTGGAAACCCTATGGGGTAGTTCTGCTCTGTCTTATATGGTCATTATGAGTGAGAATCGACTTGACAGCAGTGGATTTGGTTTTTTTGTTTTTTAGATTACATAAGCAGGCCATCGATGCTTTATAATTCTACAAAGGGGAAAGATTTTCATCTCACTGTTTTGCCTTTTATGAGATAAGACTGGAAATAATTTCCCACTTATTTTCTCTCCTTGATATTTGCTACTGAAAATCAATAAAATAGAATGATAAGGGCTCCCAGCTTTCTGACAAGAGTTTATACCAGGCGATCTTTTAAGAACAACCCCATTCTAAATAAACAAGCCCCGATGTTTGTGCTCATTAGATTCACATTCATTCATTCAATCACTCATTCAACAGACATTTACTGAGTCTGCTGTGTACCATGTCCTCAGTCCCTCAGTTCATTGCTTAGGGAGCTGACATTGTCTAGCATTTATTAAACTGAACCTTCAAAAAAATAATGGAAGCTTAGCTCTGTGTACTATTATTGCTGCCTTACATAGATATTCTTATGGTCCAAACTGAAATTGAGAAATAAAAATGAATTCTATGATTTTGTGATGTATAGTCCACCTTTCATCTTTTTCTATTTCCAGCTCTCTGCTTTTTAATAAAGTCTATATTATTTTTAACTATAAAAATCCTACTGATATTTCTTATACCATAAAGAAAGAAAAAAATTATTTTATCAAGACTTTTCATTCCATAGGCCCTTACATATTAATATGTAAAAAGATGGCTCTAAGGCTTCTCACTTGTCTTATGAAAGCAAAGTAGCAGCAACAGTTAAACAATCCTTTTGAATTTTAAAAGTTGAACCAAGAATAACCGTTAGACGGTATCTCAACAGAATAGGAAAATAAAGAACAATATTTCTATACAAACATATTGACTTCCTTGGGTGCAAACAGTAGAAGACAACTCTGACTACTTTAAGCAATAAGTTCATTTATTCTAAGGATACAGGTACACTCATGGGATTGAAGCAAAGCTTGAAAAATCAGTCTCAGAAAAAAATAAATAACAGGAATGAGGCAGCTCAAGAGCGTCACAGTAGCAGGAAATAACTGACAGTCTCTTACGAGAATGAATAAACTTCAGCTATCCTCAGACTTTTTTCCCCCTGCTCACGATTCATATTCCAGGCAGCTGGGGTGGAGGGATCATCCAGCACTCCATCTGAGAACCTTTGAGTAACATTTCTCCAAACCGATTTCAATGGGGCAGAGGAAGTGGGCTAGTTACCTATGATTGCTGTTACAAATCACCACAAAGTTGGTGGTTTAAAACAATAGAGATGTATTTATCCACAGTTCTGGAGGTCAGAAGTCCAAAGTCAGTTTCACTGGTTTGAAATCAAGATATCGGCAGGGCCGCTCTCCCTCTAGAAGCTATAGGAAAGAATCCATTCCTTCCCTCTCGCAGCTTCTGCTGGCTACCAGCATTTCTTGTCCTGTGGCTGCATCACTCCCATCTCTGTCTCTGTGAGCACACTGTCCTCTCCTCCTCTGTGGTCAAACCTCCCTCTGCCTCCCTTTTATAAAGAATACATGTGACTGCATTTAGGATAACCCAGGTGTCTTAGTTATCTAGTGCTGCTGTTACCGAACACTATGGGTTCGCCACCTATGCTCTTGTTAAGAACAGCTAAGAGTCATGCGGATTTGAGGCAAGGCATGGTTTATTACTTGCAGCAAGTAAGGAGACAGGGAGATAGCTCTAAAAGCAGTGTCTTTCCGAACAAAGGGCTGGAGGAAGTTTTATACTACGTGAGAAAGGAGAAGTCGTACATACTCATTAAATGTCTGGGAAATGGCATGCATATTCAAAAAGGTGTGTGGGGTGGGCGTATAGCCTGCACACGCAACTGGTGGCTCAAGATGGCAGCCCGTGTTCCCTCACGATGGCTCCTCGTGTACTCTTGACATCCGTGTGTTCCCAAGAAAATGGCAGCATATACTGAAAACATGGCGACCTAGTTCACTTTCAAGTCACCTACGGTTTCATGGCACATGCATGAAGTCTGATTTTAGTCGGATTGCCTGAAAAACAGCTATAAGCAGGAAGATCAGAAGGAAACAGGGTGGGGTGACTCATTATCTTGGTTGCAAGATGCTGTTTGCCGTTGCTCAGAAGTTTTCTATTGACATAGCTTGTTGCCTGAGGCCCGTCTAGTTCCCAGCTGGTCTCACTGCTATAATAGAAATACCACAAGTGGCTGGCTTTAACAAAGAGAAATTCATTCTCTCACAGTCTAGGAGGCTAGAAGTCTGAATTCTCGACACCAGCTCCAGTTCTCTCTCTCTCCCCTCTGGGGGAAGGCCCTTGTCATCAATCTTCCCCTGCTCTAGGAGCTTCTTAGCACAGAGATCCCAGGTCCAAAGGACACACTCTGCTCCTGGCACTACTTTCTTGGTGGTATGAGGTCCCCCATCTCTGTGTTGATTGTCTCTTTTATATCTCAAAAGAAATTGACTGAAGATGTAACCTAATCTTGTAGATTGAGTCCTGCCTCATTAACATAACTTCCTCTAATCCCGCCTCATTAACATCGTAGAGGTAGGATTTACAACACATAGGAAAATCACATCAGATGACAAAATGGTGGACAATCACACAATACTGGAAATCATGGCCTAGCCAAGTTGACACATATTTTTTGGAGACACAATTCAATCCACAACACCAGGATAATCTCCAGATTCGTAACTTAATCCCATTTGCAAATTATTTTATTTATTTATTTTTTTGCCATACAAGGTAACATTTACGGGTTTCAGGGATTAGGACTCTCATATCTTTTGTAGGACATTTTTCAGCCGACACAGGAGGGAAAGAATTGGGGTGTTTGCATTAGCAGATTAGAATAGATGCTAAGCAGTCATTATAAAAAGATGCCACTAAAAACATAATCAGATGAACACTGACTCTCGAGGTCAGATCTCATTATAGCACCCAACCCTTCCGGAACACTGGACAAATCAGTGAATTTGTCCTTATATACTATCATGAGAACAAGGAAATTATGAATAACTACAGCCCATAAATAATCAAAATGAACTCTCATATATAAAATACAAAATTATTTAAATAGTAAACAAATTGCCTTCTCCCAACCTTGAACTCATCCCCAAATAATCAATGTGTGGAGGTAACAAGACTGATGCAAAACTTCTCTCCTTTACCTCCCCCAGCCTAGCTCTGGAGGACTGTGAAAAATTAAAAAAGGTCAAAAGGAAACCAAAAATAATGGATTTAAAAAATCCACAAATTGTGCTCTCATTCCCAAAATCAATTGTGCTTTAAAAACCCACTTGGCCTCAATCCAATATCAGAAAACTCAGGGAGTGGGGGAGGGTGGAAGATCAGCCTTTCAGTTTGCTGATGAATGTCTAACCTGAAAATACAGAAATAAGAATATGGCTTGCACACTATGATTAGCTGATGCCACTGTCAGCACTACCACCCTGACAGCCCTCATCAGAAGCCAGAAAGATGGGGAGAAAAAGAAGTACATGAAGGCACCAGAGAATAGATTCTTGAAATTAGGATAGTTCTGCCCAGTAAAAGTGAATGAGTAAATCATTTCTAATGATCACTTGGTCCTGGCACATTTGTGCTACTAGAATTTTAGTAGATACATATTCTAAGCCTCCAACGCTTACTCCCCTTAAAATGAAGTGACAGTTCCATATACATTGGACCACTATTGTATCAATTATTTCTGTGGCCTCTGGATTAGACCCTAACGATCAGAAAGCAACATTAATCCTTACCGAGTATTGGGGAAAGCGGTCCACAAAAAGCCAACCCAAAAGAAAACATTCCTTTCTAGCCTTCTCTGTGCAAAGTGTAAGTGAGGCCTAGCATGTTTTCTACAAGAGAATAGAGCCCACAGTCCAGGCCAGATTCCAATCTGAGTGATTTCACTGGGCTATCTCATTAAAATCCTGCCATTTTAAGTGAAGTGGCACTTTCTCAAGGGAAGAAAAACAAGTGCGGGGTTGCTATTACAGATTATTCTGACATTCTATCTCCTGTATGTGCAATTTATTGTGAGCAATATATTTGCAAAATCACTTACCAAGAAATACTGTTTTCAGTTCCTTCCTTTAATTATCTCGAGTTACTACGTACATCTCTTGAAGACTGGTTCCCCCATGATACACCTCACTCACAGACAGACGCAAGAACCACTGCCCCCAATTCCATCACTTGCCCTAGAGATGCAAAACAAGGCTTCTCAATACACAACTAACCAACCCCTTGGTTGTTTTGCTTTTCATGATGTGCCAATTTATAGATATCTATTTTTAAAACTCGCCTCATTTCCTACCATCATTGTTCCAGTACTCCTGAGAGCATCTGAAATACAGACAGGCATTCCTTCTCCAAAGATGTTGTATTTCAGAGTTTAATTATCAGAAAATACCAGATTATACGTTGCTGTTGTTAGTTGCTCTCGAGTCAATTTCAACCCATGGCGACTCCATGTGTGCAGAGTAGAGCTGCTCCATAGGATTTTCAAGCCTGTGACCTTTCAGAAGCAGATCACCAGGCCTCCTGTCTTCCAAGGTGCCTGTGGGTGGGTTTGAACCACCATTTTTCAGCTAGTAGTGGAGCATTTAACCTTTGCACCACCCAGGGACTCTATATATATGTTGTTGCTGTTAGAAGCTGTCAAGTTGGTTCAAACTCATAGCGACCCTATGTAAAACGGAATGAAACACTGCCCAGTCCTGTGCCATCCTCACAATCGTTGTTATGCTTGAGTCCATTGTTGTAGTCACTCTGTTAATGCATCTCATTGAGGTTCTTCCTCTTTTTCGCTGAGACTTTGCTTTACCAAGCATGATGTCCTTCTCCAGGGACTGATCCCTCCTGATAACACATCCAAAGTATGTGAGATGCAGTCGTGCCATCCTTGCTTCTAAGGAGCATTCCGGTTGTACTTCTTCCAAGACAGATTTGTTCGTTCCTTGGGCAGTCCATGGTACATTCAATATTCTTCGCCAACACCATAACTAAAAGGCATCAATTCTTCTTCCATCTTCCTTTTGCACTTTCCAGCTTTCACATGCATATGAGGCAACTGAAAACACCATGGCTTGGGTCAGGTGTACCTTAGTCTTCAAGGTAACATTTTTGCTTTTTAACACTTTAAAGAAGTTTTTTGCAGCAGATTTGACCAATGCAAATATATATGTGTGTGTTTGTGTGTGTGAGTGTGTGTGTGTGTATCTAAAATGTTGTGCCTCACTTGTTTATGAACACAAAGATTTCCTGGGCCACCACAGACTTGGAAAGCCCAGCCGTCTCAAACACAAGCCAAAATGTAAAAGTTGCGATGCTTTAGATTCCAGACACAGTTGTGTTACCCCTAGATGTGTTGACTCTAGTTTCCTTTATCAATGAATAATGGTGAACTATAAAAGGGAGCTCTGCTGCTAACCAAAAGGTTGGCAATTTGAATCCACCAGTTGTTCCTGGGAAACCTAGGGGCAGTTCTACTCTGTCGAAATCAACTCAACGGCAAAGGGTATATAAAAAGGATACATGTGAACGTCCAGTGTCTCTTCACTCTGGACTGGTAGCAATAATCAGTATGATTAAGGGAATGTTCAGCTTCATTCTGTGGACCCTGCTATCTACATTGGGACATCTATTTTTTTGCTTCAGGGTGCCTATTACTATAATTTTGTTTTTGCTTATTTCCATACTCAAAGTATTTGGGTAGCTAACATTTATCAACTAATTTTCTACTGAAAGTTTTGCTTCCTTTCATTCACATTCAGAAATATTTACTTATTAACTATTATATGTCAGACCCTGTTCTAGGCAGTGAGAATAGATCAGACAGGCCAACCTTTCATCCAATATGTTCTGAAAAATATGTGGTTCCTTCTTCCCAAGTTATTGTCACTTTCTGTGTATTCCCTAAACCTGCCCCACACCTGCATTCTTTTTCCCAGCTAAATTCCCTCCTGCACAAATCTTCTCACTCTAGAAAGGAAACTGGTTTTAATCTTTTTTTAGCAGGGGCTTGAAGGTTTGTAAAACTAGATTCCCTACTTGAGCAAAATCATGAGTGCCACACATTCTGTATTCACACCATTACATGCCTCTCCTGGTGCCCACCCGTTGGTAACAGCTCAGGAGGTGTTCCTGTTTAATTATTGCAAGCCCACTATCCTATGGTCCTATAAATCCTTAATGGCTTTCCAGGAGGTCCTACTGGAGATTTCTGATTTAGATGATCAACTATCGGTATGTTGATAAGACAGTCAGGCCTTCCCCTAATTTACAGAATGGAAGTACACCTACTCCTCACTTGTCGACTATCTCATTACCCAGCATTTCGCATTTACAGCAATGGTAAAAAAATCTACTACCCAACTATTTTGCACATTAACAACATACGTCTGGCAGTAAAAAACACCAAGGTGTGAGGCAAAAGTAACACTGGCTGTGATGGTTAGGGTTATGTGTCAACTTGCCTGAGCCATAGTTCTCAGTGGTTTGGCAGTTATGTAATGATGTAATTTGGTAGTTATGTAATGATGTAGTCATCCTCCATTTTGTGATCTAATGTGGTCATCCTCCATTTTCAGCTAACACCGATTTTCTCATAATGACCTGGTCTTTGAAGCCTGACCATGTCTATAAGTGAGTGGGTATATTCTCCATGATTAGTCATTTCTCAGCCTTCATATATATATATACTTGTTGTGGTTGGCAATGCTTAAATTATGATATAAATTTGGGGTGGGGGAAAGAGAATTTTGCAAGATATGTAATCCTTGCTGTTTTGCCACCAAGAACAGTGCCAGGCAATAGAAACTCACAATTCCTCTCATAAGACACTGCAAGTCTCACTTTCACACGAAAGGCAGTCCATACTTGAAGCTATATTACTACTGAAATCAAATGACCAATAGTTTTAGTTTTGTACCATTTTCAACTGACAAAAGAATGAAAACAATCCAACTGCCCATCTACAGTAGAATGCATAAATAAGTTGTGGAGTCTTTATATAATGGAAAACTATACAGAAACGAGAATGAACAAATGACAGCTCATGGATGAATTTCACAAACATAATGATGTGGAGTCTGGGTGGCACAAGTGGTTTGTGATTACCTGCTAATCTAAAGGTTGGCAGTTCGAAACCACCCAGCAATGCTGTCAAAGAAAGGTGTGGCAAAGGCTTTCATAGATTACAGTGAAGAGAACTCCATGGAGCAGCTCTCTTCTGTTTCACTCTGTAACATAGGATCACCATGAGTCAGGGACCAACCTGATGGTAGCTAACAAGAAGAATGTTGAGCAAAAGAAGCCAGACACAAAAGAATGCATACTGTATGATTCCATTTATATAAGGTTCAAATAGAAATAGAACTAATCTATAGTATTAGAAGTTAGAAAATGGTTGCCCATGGGTTGGTGGTAGGGAATACTGGTGGCGGGGAGGGGGGGCAGCGGTGAAGGGTATGAAGGCAGCTTCAGGGTGTTGGTTACATTTTGTTTCTTGTTTTGAGTGCTGGTTACACAGGTCTGTTCGTTTTCTGAAAATTCATTCACATGTAAACTTATAACTTGTGTGTTTCTCTGTGTGCATTTTATATTTCAATAAAATTCAGAAAAGAATAAAACTATCATTAATAATCGAAGCCAATTTTTCAATCCAAGTTGAAATAATGATCATTCATAGATGAAAAATAACAGATGCTATTTTAAAAGATTTCTCGCAACACTTGCCAAATAACTTGGGACGCCTGCACCAGTGAATTTAAACCTTAACTAATGACTAAAAATCGGTGACTGTGAAATAATTCTTATTTGTCATACCAAAAGCCTTTCTAACAACAGTCAAGAAAACTTAGATGGTGTGAAAAGTAATGTAAAAGTGGAGACAATTTTCACTGCATATTTATACTTGACAACTAATTAAAAAAATCACAGATTAACAGTTTAAGTAGCTGTACGTATTATGATGACATTGGCAATCAGACTCAGGTTATCCATCATACATTACCCATGAACTCTAACATTAAAAATAAATTTGAAGAATGACATTTTTGGTATGCAATCTAATTGGAATATCTGTAGAGTTTATTCCATGTTATAAAAGAGAAGTTCATCAACTTCTGCAGATAAGATAAAAAAGGCTTTTTAGAACATTGTTATGTACAGAAAGAAGGGACCGAGTAACGGAGTGAGAGAGAAAGGGATGATACTAGAGCAAGCATCAGGACTGCAGCAACGTTACAGCCTCTGGTCCCCCAGCCTTATGTCTTGCTGCATTTCCTTCCACCATGCACACTTTTATTTCCAAATCTATCTGGGCACTTTCATCTCCCCTAACTCATTATATTATTTAATGCTCAAGTGGCCTCACTTCGTTGCATGCTTGCCCACTGCTACCTACCTGACAAACACCTAATTTAATCATATAAGTACACTCACATATATTCAGCTCTCTGAAGCTTTTCCTAACCCCCAGGTTTCTCCTCCTACTGTGTTAGAATCAACAACCCTTTCCTTCATGTTGGCAATCGAGCCTATGCAGATTATTGTCACAGCATCTACAACACTATTTGGGCTTAGTCTTACACTTGCCTGTTCCTGAGAACTGTGAAGTGATTGACAGCAGGCACCTTCTGATTCATGTTTGTGTACATCTCACCTAGCACACTGTGCACATGGACAACACTCAGTAACTATTTCCTGAATCAGTGGACCTATCATCAAAATACTGTTCAATTGAAAAGTCTAACCATCTGCTCCAATCAAATCTACTATAACTAAGCACGTGAATATAATAGGATTTAAAGTAAATTTTTAAAAGTAAAAGACAGGGTTTTTGAGACCTCATTCTGGAGACAGGGTTTTTGAGAGCTTCTTTCTGATCGGACCTACCAATTAAAGACGGTGAGTAGGAAAAAGGAAGTACAATCCCCACAGGCAAACGATTTGATAGGTACTTGTCACATCAAAACAATGCTCAAGAGACTTGAAACACATTATAAAATACAACAAAAACAGTTATGGCTTCATTGAAGAGGCCTAGACGATAGGTTGTAATAAATAATACCAATATTTTTCTTTGTTTTTTAAGCCCATTTCTCAATCCTATTCCTTGACCCCCACCCACAGGCATTCTACTAAGTTTGAAGTACATCTTTGTGTCCTTGCCAAATGTATAAGGTGTTTTGTATGCATGCTTTCCTTTATTTTATGTAAATTATAATTCAAAGTACATATATATACATATGCATGCACACACACACATGTTCCTTCTTACACTCAACACTATGCTTTAAGGTCCATTCAAGTTATTATGTCTACATTGACTCCTTTACCTCTAACTGTTGCGTAGTATCCTATGGGTACATCCACCACATTTTACCAATCCACTGTCCCTGTGATTATCACCAAATTTCCACTAACTCCCCAACACCACAAATAGTGCTGCAATGAATATCCTCATACATGTTCCCTATAACATTTGTTAAGACATATCTTTGAGATATACACTCATGAACAGAATTGCTGCATAATTTTTAAAAAAAGAAAAAACAATTGTCAAGTCAATTCTGACTCATGGAGAGCCCATGTGTTTCAGAGTAGAACTGTACTCCACAGGGTTTTAAATGGCTGTGATCGTTCAGAAGTAGATAGCCAGGACTTTCTTCCAAGGAGCCTGTGGGTGGAGTTAAGCCGAGCATTTAACCATTTGCACCACCAAGGCAGCAATTGCACAATAGGGTTAATAAGCTTTAACATATATATAAATGTGTGAAACCATCATCGAAATCAAGATAATGAACATATCCATCACTCTCGAAAGTACACTCATGCCCACGGCTAACATCTTTCTTAATGGTGAAAGACTAAAAGCTTTCCCCCTAAGATCAGGACTAAGACAAGGATGCCTACTTTCATCACCGCTCTTCAAAAGTGCACTGGAAGTTTTATCCAGAGCAATGAGGCAATAAAAAGAAATAAAAGGCATCCAAATTGAAAAGGAACAAGTGAAACTCTATTTGCAGATGACATGATCCTATATATAGAAAATTCTAAAAAATACACAAAATAGCTACTAGAGCTAATAAATGAATTCAGCAAATTTGCAGGTACATGATCAACACAAAAAAAATAGTTGTGTTTCTTTAATTAGCAATGAACAATACAAAAACAAAATTAAGAATATAATACCATGTATAATAGCATCCAAAAGAATAAAATACCTAGAAAAAAATTAACAAAGGTCATGAAAGACTTGAATACTGAAAACTACGAAACATTGCTGAAAGAAATTAAAGAACTAAATAAGCAGAAAAGGATCCCATGTTCACAGATTAGAAGAATTAATATTATTAACATGACGATAATTACCAAAACGATCAATGAATTCAGTGCAATTCCTATTAAAAGTCCAATGGAAATTTTGAAAAAATGGAAAAGCCACTCCTCGAATTCATATGGAATTGCAAGGGGACCTGAAGAGCCAAAACAATCTTGGGGGGAAAAAAAAATTGGAGGACTCACACTTCCCAATTTCAAATCATACTACAAAACTGCAATAAACAAAACAGTGTGGTATTGGAATAGGATAAACATATATAAATCAATGGAATAGAACTGAGAGTCCAGAAATAAATGCAAACATATACGGCCAATTGATTTTCAACAAGAGTATGAAGACCATTTAATGGGGAAAGAATAGTCTCTTAAACAAACAGTGCCGGGGTAACTAGATAACCACATGCAAAAGAATGAAGCTGGACCCCTAACTCACTCAGTATAAAAAATACACTCAAAATGGATCAATGTCCTACATATGAGCTAAAGCTATAATACTCTTATAAAAAAACATAGAAGTAAATCTTCACAACCTTGAATTTGGCAACAGATTCTTAGAATTGACACTAATAACACGAGGAACAAAAGGAAAAACAAACTGAATCTCTTCAAAATTAAAAACATTTGTTGATAAGCCCACCAAAAACCAAACCTATTGCTGTTGAGTCGATTCCTACTCATAGCGACCCTATAGGACACAATAGAACTGCCCCATAGGGTTTCCAAGAAGCGGCTGGTGGATTTGAACTGCTGACCTTTTAGTTAGCAGCCGTAGCTCCTACCCACTGCATTACCAGCGCTCCAAAAAGGCGTTATTAAGAAAACGAAAAGACAAACTACAAAATGAGATAAATATTTGAATTCATCTATCTAATAAGAGTCTAGTATCCACACTATATAAAGAATTAAAATGAAAAATAACCTAATTAAAAAATGGGCAAAAGACTTGCATATACGTTTGTCCAAAGATGATATAC
>NW_004444110.1:282672-284634 GCF_000243295.1 Trichechus manatus latirostris
ATTTAAAACTACGCAGTATCCCCTTGTTCTGTTTGAATGACTGCCTCTTGGTCTATGTACAAGTTCCTTATGAGCACAATTAAGTGTTCTGGGATTCCCATTCTTTGCAATGTTATCCATAATTTATTATGATCCATGTAGATGAATGCCTTTGCATAGTCAGTAAAACACAGGTAAACATCTTTCTGGTATTCTCTTCTTTCAGCCAGGATCCATCTGACATCAGCAATGATATCCCACATTCCACATCCTCTTCTGAGTCTGGCTTGAATTTCTGGCAGTTCCCTGTCAATGTACTGCTGCAACCATTTTTAAATTATCTTCAGCAAAATTTTACTGGTGTATGATAATTAATAATATTGTTTGATAATTTCGTCATTCTGCTGGATCATTTTTCTTTGAAACGAGCACAAACACATCCATCTTGGAAGATGTACAGCCATAATGCTTCTTAGAAGTGAAGATGGTGAGACTTCATCTTACATACTTTGGACATGTTATCAAGAGGGACCAATCCCTCGAGAAGGACATCATGCTTGGTAAAGTAGAAAGTCAGTGAAAAAAAGGAAGGCCCGCAACGAGATGGATTGATACAGTGGCTGCAACAACAGGCTCAAACATAGCAGTGATTAGGAGGCTGGCACAGGACTGAGCAGTGTTTCGATTTGTTGCACACAGGGTAGCTATTAGTTGAAAGTGACTTGACAGCACCTAACAACAACAATAACATAAATATATACGCACTTAACAGCAGAGCCCCCAAAATATGTGAAGCAAACACTGAGAAACTGAAGGGAGAAATAGACAGTTCTACAATAATAGTTCATTCATGTTTATATTTGAATAGTATTCTATGGCATGGATATACCACAGTTTGTTTAACCCTTGAAGGACATTTGGGTAGGTCCAGAATTTGGCTCTTACAAATGAAGCTCTTATGAACATTTGTGTACAGGTTTCTGTATAAAAATAATATTCATTTCTTTGGGATAAACACCCACGGGTACAATTGTTGTGTCTTATGGTAAGTCCATTTTTATTTTTGAAAATAATTCCCAATTACTTTGCAGAGTGATTGTATTATTTCACATTCTCACCAGCAATGTACGAGTGGTTCAGTTTCTCCACATCCTCACCAGCATTTGGTGTTACCACTATTTTTCATTTTAGACATTCTGATAGATGTGTAGTGTTATCTTATTGCAGCTTTTAATTTTCATTTGTCTAATGGCTAATGATCTTGAACATCTTTTCATTTATTTGCTATCTGTATATTCTGTTTGGGGAAATGGTTGTTTCTGTCTTTTGCCCATTATCTAATTGGATTTTTTGTTGTTGTTGTTGTCGTTGTTTTGAATTTTGTTTTGCTGTTGTTTAATTATTTTATACTATATATAACAAAGCACTTCCCATTTCAATCACTTTTGTGTGTACAATTCAGTGACATTAACTACATTCACCACATTGTGTAGCCATTACCACTATTTGTTTCCAAATTTTTATCATCCTTAACAGAAACTCAGTATCCCTTAAGCAGTAACTCCTCATTTCCCCCTCCCATTCATCGCTAATAACCACTAATAAACTTGGAGTCTATTCATTAGTATATTATAGATATTTTATACAAGTTGGATCATACAATATTTTTCCTTTTGTGTCTGACTTATTTCACTCAACGTAATATTTTCAAGATTCATCCATGTTGTAGTACGTATCATAACTTCATTTCTCCGTATAGGTAAATAATATTCCATTGTATGCATATAACACATTTCATTTGTCCATTTATCTGTTAATGGACATTTGGGTTGCTTCATTTATCTATTATGAATAATGCAGAAATGAACATTGATGTGCAAGAATTTGTTCAAGTCCCTGCTTTCAAGTCTTTTGGATATATACGTACATAGGAATATAATTGCTGGGTCATATAGTAATTCTATGTTTAACTCTTTGAAGAAC
>NW_004444110.1:284734-289277 GCF_000243295.1 Trichechus manatus latirostris
CACAGGACTGAGCAGTGTTTCGATTTGTTGCACACAGGGTAGCTATTAGTTGAAAGTGACTTGACAGCACCTAACAACAACAATAACATAAATATATACGCACTTAACAGCAGAGCCCCCAAAATATGTGAAGCAAACACTGAGAAACTGAAGGGAGAAATAGACAGTTCACAATAATAGTTCATTCATGTTTATATTTGAATAGTATTCTATGGCATGGATGTACCACAGTTTGTTTATCCCTTGAAGGACATTTGGGTAGGTCCAGAATTTGGCTCTTACAAATGAAGCTCCTATGAACATTTGTGTACAGGTTTCTGCATAAAAATAATATTCATTTCTTTGGGATAAACACCCACGGGTACAATTGTTGTGTCTTATGGTAACTCCATTTTTATTTTTGAAAATAATTCCCAATTACTTTGCAGAGTGATTGTATTATTTTACATCCTCACCAGCAATGTACGAGTGGTTCAGTTTCTCCACATCCTCACCAGCATTTGGTGTTACCACTATTATTCATTTTAGACATTCTGGTAGATGTGTAGTGTTATCTTATTGCAGCTTTTAATTTTCATTTGTCTAATGGCTAATGATCTTGAACATCTTTTCATTTATTTGCTATCTGTATATCCTGTTTGGGGAAATGGTTGTTTATGTCTTTTTCCCATTATCTAATTGGATTTTTTGTTGTTGTCGTTGTTTTGAATTTTGTTTTGCTGTTGTTTAATTATTTTATACTATATAAACAAAGCACTTCCCATTTCAATCACTTTTGTGTGTACACTTCAGTGACATTAACTACATTCACCACATTGTGTAGCCATTACCACTATTTGTTTCCAAATTTTTATCATCCTTAACAGAAACTCAGTACCCCTTAAGCAGTAACTCCTCATTTCCCCCTCCCATTCATCGCTAATAACCACTAATAAACTTGGAGTCTATTCATTAGTATATTGTAGATATTTTATACAAGTTGGATCATACAATATTTTTCCTTATGTGTCGGACTTATTTCACTCAACATAATATTTTCAAGATTCATCCATGTTGTAGTATGTATCATAACTTCATTTCTCCGTATAGCTAAATAATATTCCATTGTATGCATATAACACATTTCATTTGTCCATTTATCTGCTAATGGACATTTGGGTTGCTTCATTTATCTATTATGAATAATGCAGAAATGAACATTGATGTGCAAGAATTTGTTCAAGTCCCTGCTTTCAAGTCTTTTGGATATATACGTACATAGGAATATAATTGCTGGGTCATATAGTAATTCTATGTTTAACTCTTTGAAGAACCGTCAAATTTTTTCAACAGTGCCTGCACAATTTTACAATCCCACCAACAATGAATGATGGTTCTAATTTCTCCACATCCTCGACAACACTTGTCATTTTCCATTTTTCTGGTAATAGTCATTCTAGTGAGTGTAAAGTGGTATCTCATTTGTGATGGTTAAGATTGTCAGCTTGGCTGGGCTATGATTCTCAGTGTTTTGGCAGTGATGTAATGATGCAGTTATCTTCCATTTTGTAATATAACATAATCACTTCCAAGATCTGATGTGATCAGCCAATCAGTAGTATGAAGAATTTTGACAGGGGTGTGGCCTGCATCCAATATATATGGACAATTCACTGGCTTTTGCTTGCTCTGGATCCTGAATCTGGCTCATCATCACCTGACCTCCAGTTTTGGGGACTTTAGCCAGATGCCTCCTGTACTGCCTGCCAATCTTGGGATTTGTCAGCCTCCACAGCCCGTGAGCCAACAGCCTGCCGTCTGACCTGTCAATCTTGGGTTCATCAACCCCTGCAGCTACCTGAGTCAGGAGAAGCCTCCAACCTGACATTTGACCCAAGGACTTGAGACTTGTCGGCCTCTATAACCACATGAGCCATTTCCTTGAGATAAATAAAAATCTCTGTCTCTCTCTTTCTGTATATGTGTGTGTATATATATATATATATACACACACACACACATCACTGGTTTTGCTTCTCTAGAGAACCCAGCCTAAGACATTGTTGTTTTCATCTTCATTTCCCTAATGCCTAATGATGTTGAGCATTTTTTCATATGATTTCTGGCCATTTGCATACCTTCTTTGGTGAAATGTTTATTCAAGTCTTTGCCAATTTTTTGATTGGCTTATTTGTCTTTTTATTGTTGAATTGTAGGAGTTTGTTATGTATTCTGGATATTATCAGACATATGATTCCCAAATATTTTCTCCCATTCTGTAGTTTGTGTTTTCACTTTGTTGGTAAAGTCCTTTGATACACAAAAGTTTTAAGTTTTGATTAAGTCCAGTTTATCTATTTTGTCGTTTGTTGCTTGTGCTTTTAGAGTCATATCTAAGAATTTATTGTCAAAAACTAGGTCCTGAAGTATTTCTTCTATGTTTTGTCCTAAGAGTTTTATGGTTTTAGTTCTTATATTTAGGTGATTGATCCATCCTGAGTTAATTTTCATAGATAAATGTGAGGTATGGGTCCAACTTCATTCTTTGCATGTGGAGATCCAGTTGAAGAGACTGTTCTTTCCCCATTGAATGGATAAAGTTTTCATACATTCTAGACACAAGGTCTTTGTTTGATATGTAATTAGCAAATATTTTGTCCCAGTTTACAATCTGTCTTTTCATTCTCTTGACAGAGGTTTTCACTGAGCAAAAGGTTTTAATTTTGAAGGGGGGCAATTTATCAATTTTTCCTTTTACAGATCATTCTTTTGGTGTCAAGTCTAGTCTTCATCTAGTCATAGATCCTGCATTTTTTCTCCTATATTTCTTTCTAATAGTTTTATTGTTTACATTTTACATTTTAAGTCCATGATCCATTTTTGGTTAATTATTTATAAGGTATGAGATTTAAGTCGAGGTTTGTTTATTTATTAATGCTGTTGGATATTCAATTATCTGTTGGCTTTTTAAGTTGATCTTATATCTGCAAACTTGCTGCATTCTGTTACTAGTTATAAGTTTGTTGTTAATTCTGGTGCTTTTTCTATGTGTCATTATAATCTGCAAGTAATAAGTATTATCTCTGCCAATATTTATTTATCTTACTGATTTTTCTTTTCTTATAGCATTGGCCAGGACCTCTCACTCTATATTAAGTTGTAAAAATGAGAGCAGACAATTTTGTCTTATCCCTGATTCTACAGGGACAGCATCTGAAGTTTCCCCATTAAGTAAAATATTTGCTGTGTGGTTTATTTATTTATTTAATAAAGTTTTATTTTTCAAAATGCACCGTTGTTTGTACCTGTTCATGCATCTTCACCAGCAACTGTGGCACCTCCATCCTTGGTGTTTTTGGTGTAAATTACTTGAGCTCTGTGTTTTGAAACCAGCTTGATAAGTCCTTTACTAAGCAGCTCCTGAAGGGCTACCCTGGCCGGGGAACTATGAACCTTCAGTCTCTCAAAGGCAACAGCTGGGGTTATAAGCTTATAGTTGGGAACTTCCTCACAGAATTTGTCATATGTGGCTTTGCCAAGTAAGACCAGGTTATTGAGCTTGTCTCAGACTTTGCCTTTGACCACTTCTTGTTGGCCTTGACCTCAGATTTGTTTACTGGGTTTTTGTCTTTCTTGTCTGATTTTCTTCTTGCCATCCTTGGGTGACATCGTAAAGCTCACAGAGCATCTGCTGCTACTGCAGTCAGGATAAGATGTTGGACAAAAGGGCTGTTGTAGGGTTTTGATACATAACCTTTATCGTATTAACAAAATTCTTTTCTAGTCTTAACTTCTATTCCTACTAAAAAGTTCTCATAAATGTTATACCATATCAGGGGCATTTTTTGTATCACTGAGATAAATATATTATTTTTCATTACTATTTTATTGTGGGGAATTACACTGATAGATTTTCTGATGTAAAACCACTTTTGCATAACTGAAATAAAGCCTACCTGATCATGATGTATTATGATTCATATACTGGATTCAGTTAGCTAATTTTATTTATAATTTTTTATTTAAGATTTTTGTCTCTATGATCCAAGTAAAAAGGGCTTATAATTTTCTTGCATTGCTCTTGGGTGGCTTTGGAATTCATGATTTCACCAGTCTCATTGAGACCAGCAGTACGCTGGCCATGTTGAATAAACAAGGGGCCATGCCTGCCATCTTCAGTAATACAGAGAGCTAACGTGCTATCCCCTTATTAGGTAATATAGGAACTAACCTCTGCCTTTAGAGTACCTCCTTATTTAGGTATACTTGTGGTTCCAATTCATTTAAAGAAAACAAAAGACTGGGGTCTTCTGTCCAGCCAAAACCGGTCTTGGACGAGTTCAGGCCCACCTGAACTGTGCAGTACGGATGACCTTGTCCCTCAGACAACTTACTGATGTCCAGAGGCTGAAAAACACACCCCCATCTATGTCCCAGACGTGGGCAGAACGCCGTCTTTGTGGCCTTCCTTTCAGACTGAACAGGCACAGAAGACCAGACCGCTTGGAGAATGCCTCTTTGGGTCAAACCAATTGGCAAGCTGGCCCCACACTGAGGTGATCCT
>NW_004444110.1:289697-290967 GCF_000243295.1 Trichechus manatus latirostris
TGCCCTGAAGCCTCCTGAGGGACATCCCAAGGCTTCTGATTGGACAAGTTATGTCCAAAGATCTTCAGTTGGTTTCTGGTTGCTGAAGAATTTAGCTATAAGCATAACATTTATTTTTATACTATTGTTTTCTGTGTTCCCGTACTGTACCATCCTCCATATTTTATTTCTTTACTTATAGCTGGTTTCCAAATCTCTTTCCTATGGCCCACAACTTTCTTGTCATTGGCTGGCTTAACCTTCTGTGGTTTACTTTTCATAGATTATTTTTTCCTAGCAATCAATAACTTTCTTCTAGACTCTAAGATGTTTTCTGTATCTGATTATATCTGGGCAATGGCTATGTAACAAGCTTAGGGGGTTCCAATTAAAAAAGTTATGCAATTTAAATGAGATTGCTTCAGAGTCTTAGCTGTCTGTCCTGATCGTTGTGCATCCCCAAACTCTTCTTACTTATCTATAAAAATAATAATCTGAAGGAATGGTTTTGTTCAAAACAAATTACTTCTCCTCAAATTCTCTTTTTTCTGATGGGATAATTGAATACTACCTCAATCTGGCTGCCCATACAGTGGCTTGTCTTTACCTCATTATTTATAAGCTAAAAACAACATCATATTTCTCCCTGGGAGTCCCACAGAACCAAAAGTATCTGTACTGCAAAATGAAATTTTGGGTATACACATTTACTTGATCTGTTTTACAGTAAGGGAAATACAATTTAAATAACCCGCTCCCCAAAAAAATACCCAAACCTGTTGCCATCGAGTCAATTCCAACTCATAGTGACCCTAAACAACAGAGTAGAACTGCCCCATAGGATTTCTAAGGCTATAATCGTTAAGGAAACAGTCTACCACACCTTTCTCCTGAGGAGCAGCTGGTGAGTTCAAACAGCTGACCTTTCAATTACCGAGTGCTTAACCACTGCACCATCAGGGCTCCTTACAATTGAAATAGTGTTGTTTAAGTAGCATCTTATAAGTGAATTTCAGTGCATTAAGCATCGTCAAATTGCAATTGGATTTCTAGCACATGAAAAGAATTCTCCTGACTGGCATGCACATTGCATTGAGTTGTTCATGAAATAAAGCAATGCTAAATAAGATAGAAGACATCAGCAGCCGAATACAGGAGGACATAAATGAGTCCTTGTGACCTTTCATTTTCTGCTTTTTGACATCCTTAATAGAGTTTCCCTGAATAGATATTAAGAACTAAATTGATTTGGGATAGATAACCGCTTTATCAGTTGCCTTCCAAATGATTC
>NW_004444110.1:304623-306035 GCF_000243295.1 Trichechus manatus latirostris
TGCTAAACAGCTAATTTTAAAAGAACAGAGACCTCAGCCGAGAGTCTACATGAACGGGAGCACATAGGAACAATTCCTTCAATGGCTGAACAGAGATGACGTGGGGTACATGGTTGGAGGCTCCAAACTCAGTCTTCAGAGAGAAGCTCCAACCACATTCTCACCCAAGATGAAAGAGAATCCCTCTGCTGAAGTATAACAGAGTCCCGATTCATGTCCACACATGCAGCAGCCACCCAGAAAGGAAGCTGAGCAGATCCATCCCTCTCACTTCTAGGGTATTCCTCCCCTAAAGGTGAGGAGCCCCCAGGGGCAACACAGAGTTTAGTTATTCAACCTGAGTAAATGAAGAGCTTGCCTACCAGGATCTCCTGATAGCCTAGTTCATTACGACTGCACCAAGAACCCATTGTCTCACTCCTTAATGAATAAATCATTCATTTCCAGGAGCATTTTAAAAGCAACCCAGCAAGGCAAAAAGATTGAGTGTGCCTTTTACCCAGGTGGTGGTTCCAATGAGGTAATTCAAGTGAAATGAATCCATCTTCCTCCAACCACCAGCAACAAGCAACCATGCAAATAACCCACCCAGGAGGAGTAACGGAAAGATCTGTGAAGCATGAAGGTGAATGTGGGTCTCAATAAATTCACCACAGGGAAAGAAGACTGATGGAGGGGCAATCTGGTCAGACTGCAGAAAAACAAACCATGATTCAGCAAGTTCAGACTCCCTGTGCTCATTTAATTCTGCAGCTCAGCATAACAGAAGGGAACACATCTCAAGATATATTTTAATGGTGGCAATGAGTTCTTGAACCTTCTAGTTACACTATATCAGAGGAATATCAAGAAAAAACGTACAGTTACCTGTACTTTTTGATTGAGTATCCTTTGGGATTGATTGAAATCATTTGGTCACTCAAGGCAGACATTCAGGGCCACAAGATACTGCTCAAATCTTCAGTAAGACCAAAGACTGTCATTGGTGAATTAACTGTTAAGCTATGCCCAGGCCTAGAACAAGGCCCCATGATTGTCTTAAGGATTCAGAAGAACGGTTGGGAAGGAAAGGGGAAAGGCACAACCAGAATGCTTGTCTTAGTTACCTAGTACCGCTGTAACAGAAATATCACAAGTGGATGGCTTCAACAAACAGATGTTTATTCTTTCACAGTCAAGTAGGCTAGAAGTCTGAATTCAGGGTGCCAGTTCCAGGGGAAGGCCGTCTCTCTCTGTCGGCTCTGGGGGAAGGTCCCCATCATCAATCTTCCCTTGGTCTAGGAGCTTCTCTCTGCAGAAAGCCTGGGTTCAAAGGACGCACCCTGCTCCTGGAGCTGCTTTCTTGGTGGTATAATGTCCCCATGTCTCTCTGCTCGCTTCTCTCTTTTGTATCTCAAAAGAGATTGGCTTAA
>NW_004444110.1:307492-309288 GCF_000243295.1 Trichechus manatus latirostris
TGTGGTTTTTACCACCTGATCTCTCCTTAGATATTCCCTATCTGAATGAGTCTGTCCTCGTGGTCTTCTTCTGGTCTCTCCTGCACCTCTGCTAAAACTCCACAGGACTCCATGATTTCTTGTCCCAGATGTTCCCAGCCCTGTTAACCAAGAGTTAAACAGAGTATCTTTGACTCCCAGTTATTTACAGAGAAGTCTACAGCGATACTTGAACCCAGTGAATTCTAAAGGCTTCCAATACTCAGATTACCAACTCCCTCTTGTACTAGATTCAGATGTTTTCATGGGAGGGGGGATTCCTCCGAAGAATCGCTAATTTCATGTACAGTGCTGAGGCAGACAAAGGAAAAGCGGGGGCCATTACGTTCTTTTGCCGTCACTCGTCTGTCATTTTGTCATACTGTGGTAGCTCGCATGTTGCTGTGATACCAGAAACTATGCCACTGGTATTTCAAATTACTAGCAGGGTGACCCATGGTGGGCAGGTTTCAGAAGAGCTTCCTAACTAAGACAGACTAGAAAGAAAGGTCTTGCAAACTAATTCTGAAAATTAACCAATGAAAACCCTATGGATCACAGTAGAATATTGTCCAGTACAGGGCTGGAAAATGAGCCCCTTAGATTGGAAGGCACTCAAAACACACAGTGACCACAACAATGGACTCAAGCACACCAACTCTTATGAAGAAGGCACAGGACCGGGCAATGTTTTGTTCTGTTACACGTGGGTTTGCCATGAGTTTGACCTGACTCAACAGCAACTAACAACAACATGTACCTCTGAGGTTATGTGGAAAGCTCTAGGCCTCGATACTGAGGTGACGAACCTTGTAAAATCCCAGATGCCAGCATGCCTTCTTTCCGTCTTTGTTCCACTGAAGAGAGGTGTGACAAAAGGCAAATATTGTGAAAACCATGTCCAGTTAGACTCCCTGCAGGATCCATTTCCTACCCGTGGGGACCAACAGGAAGATTAATCAAGAAGAATCACACAGCAGAGGAGTATAAGGATTGTATGTAATGTGACTCTGACATTGGACATCCACATGCAAAAATGAACCTCGACCTATACATTGCATCATATATAAAAATTAATTTAAAATAAATAATAGACCTAAATGTAAAGTCTAAAACTCTAAAATTTGTGGAAGAAAACAGGAGAAATTCTTTGAGACCTTGGGTTAGCCAAAGAGTTCTTGGGACATAAAAAGCATGAACTATAAAAAAAAATTATAAACTGGACTTTACCAGAAGACACTCTTATTAAAAAAGAAAATATAAGCCACAGACTAAAAGTAAACATTTGCAAGACACATATCTGACACAGAGTGATACCCAGAATAATAAAAAACTCTCAAATCTCAACAAGAGGAAAACAAATTAAAATTGAGCAAAACATACGAACAAATATTTCAATCAAAAAAGACATACGATGGCAAATAAGCCCACGAAAAGACACTCGAGATGATTAGTCACTAGGGAAACACAAATTAAAATCATAATAACGTACCACTACATGCCTATGAGGAGCCTTGGTGGCCCAATGGTTAAGAGCTGGGCTGCTAACCACAAGGTTGGCAGTTCAAATCTACCACCTGCTCCTTGGAAACCCTATGGGGCAGTTCTACTCTGTCCTATAGGGTCGCTATGAGTCGGAACCAACTCAGTGATACCTAACAACAGCGACAACATGCCTATGAGAATGTTTTTGTTTTAACCTCACAATACCAAGTGTTTGCTAGCATAAGGAGCCACTGAAACTTTCATGCACTGTTGATAGTAATGCAACATTGTGT
>NW_004444110.1:309388-311920 GCF_000243295.1 Trichechus manatus latirostris
TTTCTTTGTTATGTTAATGAGGCAATGTTAGTGTAAGATATGTCTTAAATCAATCTTTTTTGAAATATACAAAAGAGCTGATTAAGCAAGGAAGCAAACAAGCAGAGAAGGGGGAAAATAGATGCCAAGCCACATGAGATCTCCAAGGAACCAAGACACAGAAGCTGAAAAGAGACAGGGACCTTCCCCCAGAGCTAACAGAGAAAGAAAGCCTTCCCCTAAAGCTTGTGCTCTAAATTCAAACTTCTGACCTCCTAAACTGTGAGAAAATGAATTTCTGTTTGTTAAAGCCACCCACTTGTATTTCTGTTATAGCAGTACTAGATAACTAAGACAGGAGGCTAGAAGTTTGAATTCATAATGCTGGCAAGGCTGTGCTCTTTCTGTTGGCCCGAGGGGAAAATCCTTCATTGTCTCTTACAGCTTCTGGTGGCCCTTGGCATTTCATGGCACACCTTGGCATTCTTTGGCTTGTAGATGTATATTCGCATGGTGTTTTCTCCTGTGTCATACTCTCTCTGAGTCTGCTCTCCCCTTTTATAAGACACCACTCAGAAGGGATTAAGACTAGGACCCCCCATACACCCATATGACTTAACTGATGAATCTTCAAAGAAAGAATTAACAAGTACAAGGGTTAAGATGTCAACATATCTTTTGGGAGAAACACAATTTAATTCATAACACAGGGATATCTAAGGATTAAATGAAATGTAAGGGTCAACTGCATAGAAGTTGCATAAGTACTAACTTAAATGAGATAATGCGTACGGTATCTAGCACAATCTGTGGAACAATGTAAGCAATCAGTAAAAGTTAGCCAAGGGCATTAAATGATAGACACAGCAGTGATGGCAGCTGTAGCAATAAAAGTGCCAGATTATTGAGACTGGAGACAAAGGAGAATCTGGTTAATCAAAAACACAATGTGTTATTAAAGAGTCTATTTTCCAGAAAGTGACCAAATCAATGACAATATCAGAGGTATTCTGTGAAGTTCTTGGCCTGGGTCCATGAACTGTTCTGAGCAATGATTTACAAGCCGCCTGATGTGGTCCAGTCTTAGGACAAACAATTGTTGAAAGCTAACTGGGTTTTAATTTTTTAAAAATTTTTGCAGATTTCAAAGAGCCTAACAATCCCTGCTTGCTGTGTACACACAAGCCTTATCTCAACTTCAATAAATTTCCTCAGAAAACACATTTGTGTTACAATGAATTGGAAATAGGGAAAGAAAGAGACACTAAGCCACAGCTTAAATATGAACCACAACTGAAACATGTGCCCAAAAAGATTAAAATTGAGTATGTTCCACTGAAGTTCCATGGTTTAAATGATAATGTATGGAAGCAAGTTTAGTAAGCTGTACCTTATATGAAACCCCAAAATAAGTCAGCACCATATGGCCCAGTGTTTGCATGGAATCTCAAAGAAGCATAGTCCAGAAACAAAAATTATTTTAAGAAACTCACATCTTTACACGTATCTCTCTCAGAATAGGAAGCAAGGTCAAAATTGTAACCCACAATATTACTTCTCAAAAGCCTGTTTCCTGTCTTCTCTTTCATTCCACAGCTGCTCCAGAATCTCTCATAACCAAATCCCAATACTCTTTCTCTAATCTCAGTTTGAGTACCGTTTTTTAAAAAAAAAAATTGTGTCTCCCCTTGGTTCTCCTGGATTCTCTAATTCCTCTCCCCACCCCATTTTCCCAACTCTGCTTCACAAAAGTGTTCTGGAATTTCCATTCTTTGCAAGTCCATTCTTTCCATTCTTTGCAAGTCTATTCTTTCCAGTCGTCAGTCTGTCTGGTTCAGACAAAACTATTCTAGGAGAACTTGTGGAAAAAGGTAAGGAGGAAGAAAGGCTAGAAACGCAAAATAATAAATAATAAATCTACTGTTACATATTCAATTGTCAGTTATCATTTTAACAGCTGAGTCATAAAACTAGCAGACCAAATATGATGTAACAAAGGCTGTTGTTGTTAGGTGCCATTGAGTCAGTTCTGATTCATAGCAACCCCACGTACAACGGAAAGAAAATCCGCCCACTCCTGTGCCATCCTCACAATCGTTACTATGTTTGAGCCATTATTGCAGCCACTGTGTCAATTCTTCTCACTGAGGGTCTTCCTCTTTTTTGCTGACCTGGTACTTTAACAAGCATGATGTCCTTCTCCAGGGACTGGTCCTTGTGATAACATGTCCAAAGTAAGTAAGATTCTAGGAAAGGGAAAATAAAGAAAAGTATACATGTATATGTACACACACACATGCGAGATATCAAGATATAGCTGCTGCAGTCCTCGTTTCTGTAATGGCCACATGGCCATAGTTGATATTTATATCTCCTTCCTTCTACATCTCATTCACATTTCCTTTGTCCTCATTCAGGGTCTCAGCTAGTCCGGGTTCTCTGCCTTGCATGGTGAACGAAAATTTCATTTCTGGAGGTTCTAAATCTTCAGTGGTCTTGTCTTTTTGTAGTTGCTGTAGTTTTCTATTAACATTTATTCCTAGACCACCATAG
>NW_004444110.1:312227-316956 GCF_000243295.1 Trichechus manatus latirostris
TTTCTTGACTGCAGCTTCCATGATTGATTGTGGATCCAAGTAAAATGAAATCCTTGACAACTTCAATCTTTTCTCCATTTATCATGATGTTGCTTGTTGGTCCATTTGTGAGGATTTTTGTTTTCTTTGTGTTGAAGTGTAATCCATACTGGAGGCTGTAGCTTTTGATCTTCAGTAAGTGCTTCAAGGCCTCTTCACTTTCAGCAAGCAAGGTTATGTCATCTGTATAACACAGGTTGTTAATGAGACTTCCTCCAATCCTGGCTCTGTGTTCTTCTTTACATAGTCCAGCTTCTCAGAGTATTTGCTCAGCACATAGATTGAAGAAGAATGGTGAAAGGATACAACCTTGACGCACAACTTTTCTGATTTTAAACTATGCAATATCCCCTTGTTCTGTTCAAATGACTGCCTCTTGGTCTATGTACAGGTTCTACATGAGCACAATCAAGTGTTCTGGAATTCCCATTCTTCAAAATGTTACCCATAATTTGCTATGATCCACACAGTCAAATGCCTTTACATAGTCAATAAAACACAGATAAACATCTTTCTGGTATTCTCTTTTTCAGCCTAGATCCATCTGACATGGGCAATGACATCCCTTGTTCCACATCCTCTTCTGAATTTGGCTTGATTTCTGGCCGTTTCATGTCGATGTACTGCTGCAACTGGTTTTGAATGATCTTCAGCAAACAATGGTTACTCATGAAAATACGGCCAGTGGTTAGGTCACTTGCGGTCCAAGTTCCATGGAAGTAGTGGTCATTTCTTACCTTTCTACCTAGCCATAGGATCTGAATGCCTAGTACATAAGAGTTATAAGATAAACACAATTGATAAAACAATTAGGCCAGTATGGAAGCTACCAAACAAATTTACCAAAGGACTGCACAGCCCAGTTTTGGGGCTTCTGACTTGGTCTATTAGCTAACACCTTGTAGAGTATCAGTCTCTTCCTTTCCTAGATTCTTACAGATATGTCACTGATAGTCCCTATCCATAAACTCAAGACAAGAAGTATTTCTGCAGTTTCAATCCATCAGTTTTGGGGGACTGGTGTAGTCTATGACATGGGGTGAACTGCGAGTAACCTAAGTCATAAGCTCCCCTATATGCTATCTTGTGGGCCTGTTTTATATACTTATCATCATGTGCGCTTTGGTTTTTCGTATATTAAAAATGCTGATCAAATATAAGAAAACACTGCTTGTTTTTGAGTTTCAAACAACAGTATTCAGTTTCCCTAACATCTCAGAAACAACTTACATATTATTTTATTCTATTTGTTCCAAAAGATCAAGAATAAAAACAAAGTTCAGCAATATATAAGATTAGTGTGTTTCTGCTTGACCTAAGTCGGCATATGCCCAACTCTAATTCAGTTCATTTTGAATGATCCCATTTGGAAAATCTAAAAGGCTGAGTTTCTACTTAGACCTCAGAACAAATGTATCAATTAAAATTCTCTTTTGCTTAGAAACCGGATGATAATGAATAAAACATAGCTCTAAGGGGCTGACAAAGAGAAGACACACATAGTTTGGTTTAAGTGAAGGATAAATTACTACATACGGACCTTCCTACAACTAAAAAGGAGGCACAGTGCCTTGTGGGCCTCTTTGGATTTAGGAGGCATCACATCCCTCAGTTGGGGGTGCCACTCCACCCTATTTATCAAGGGACTTGAAAAGCTGCTAGTTTTGAGTGGGGCCCAGAACAAGAGAAGGATCTGCAACAGGTTCAGGCTGCCATACAAGCAGGTCTGCCACTTGGGCCATATGATCTGACCGATCCAATGGTGTTTGAAGTGTCAGTGGCAGACAGAGATGCTGTTTGACATCTTTGGCAGGCCCCTATTAGTGAATCACAGTGCAGACCCTTAGGAGTTTGGATTAAAGCCCTACCATCCTCTGCAGATAACTACTCTCCTTTTCAGAAACTGATTTTGGCTTGTTACTGGGTCTTAGTAGAGACTGAAGGCTTAACTGTGGACCACCAAGTCACCACGTGGCCTGAGCTGCCCGTCATTAACTGGGTGTTGTCTGACCACAGAGCCATAAAGTCGAATGTGCACAGCAGCACTCTATGATTAAAAGAAAGATTAAAAGAAATATATGAAATCGGACTCAAGCAGGACCTAAAGGCACAAGTAATTGCATGAGGAATTGGCTCAAATGTCCGTGGTCTTCACTCCTGTCACATTACTTGCCCTTTCCCAGTCTGCACCTGTGGCCTCATGGGGAGTTCCTTATGACCAGTTGACTGAAGAAGAGAAAACTCACCCCTGGTTTAAAGATGGCTCTGCACGATATGCAGGCACCATTCGAAAGTGGACAGCGGCAACACTACATCCCTTTTCTGGGAACTCCCTGAAGGACAGTGGTGAAGGGAAATTCTCCCAATGGGTAGAACATTGAGCACTGCACCTGGTTGTTCACTTTGCTTGGAAGGAGAAATGGCTAGATGTGTAATTGTATACTGATTCATGGGCTGTGGCCAATGGTTTGGCTGGATCATCAGGGACTTGGAAGGAACATGATTGGAAAATTGGTGACAAGGAGGTATGAAGAAGAGGTATGTAGGCAGACCTCTCTGACTGGGCCAATGAAGTGAAGATATTTGTGTCCCATGTGAATGCTCACCAAAGTGTGACCTTGGCAGAGGAGGATTTTAACAATCAAGTGTATAGGATGACACGTTCTGTGGAAACCAGACATCCTCTTTCCCCAGCCACACCCATCATTGCTCAATAGGCTCATGAACAAAGTGGCCATGGTGGCAGGGATGGATGTTATTCATGGGCTCAGCAACACGGACTTCCATTCACCAAAGCCAACTTGGCTACAGCCACTGATGAGTGCCCAATCTACCAGCAGCAGAGACCAAAACTGAGTCCCCAATATGGCACCATTCCTTGAGGTGATCAGCCAGCAACCTGGTGGCAGGTTGATTACATTGAACTGCTTCTATCATGGAAAAGGCAGCATTTTGTTCTTATTTTGCCAAACACTTACTCTGCATATGGATTTGCCTTCCTTGCCCACAGTGCTTCTGCCAAAACTACCATCTGTGGACTTACAGAATGCCTTATCCACCAACATGGTATCCCACATAGCATTGCCTTGAATCAAGAGACTCACTTCACAACCAATGGAGTGCAACAATGCGCCTATGCTCATGGAATTCACTGGTCTTACCATGTTCCCCATCATCCTACAGCAGCTGGCATGATAGAATGATGGAATGGCCTCCTAAAGACACAATACAGTAGCAGCTAGGTGCAGTACTTTGCAGGGTCAGGGCAATGTTCTCTAGGAAACTGTATATACTCTAAACCAGCATCCAATATATGGCGCTGTTTCACTCATAACCAGGATTCACAGTTCCAGGAATTGAGTGATGGAAACAGAAGTGGCACCGCTACTATTACCCCTAGTGATCCACTCACAAAATTTTTTCTCCCTGTCTCCAAGACCCTATGCTCTGCAGGTCTAGAGGTCTTCCTTCCAAAGGAAGGGATGCGCCCACCTGGAGACACCCCCGAGATTCCATTGAACTGGAAGTTAAGATTGCCACCTGGTGGCTTTGAACTCCTCATGCCTCTGGATCAGCAAGCAAAGAAGGGAGATACCATATTGGCTGGTATGATTGATCTTGATGACCAAGGGGAGATTGGATTTGTGTTGCATAATGGAGGTAAAGAAGAGTATATCTGGGATACAGGATATCCCTTAGGGCATCTCTTAGTACTACCATGCACTGTGATTAAAGTCAATGGAAAACTACAACAACCCAATTCCAACATGACTACTAATTGCCCAGACTCTTCAGGAATGAAGGTTTGGGTCACCCCACCAGGCAAAGAATCAAGACCAGCTGACGTGCTTGCTGAAGGTAAAGGGATGGATGGTGGAAGAAGGTAGTTCTAAATACAAGTTACAACCATGTGACCAGTTGCAGAAACAAGGACTGTAGTTTTTATGAGTATTTCTTCCTTATATATGTGCATTAAATATTTTTGTTTTCTTCACTTATAAAATATAAGATGTAAATGAGACTAGTGTGTTTTCGGTTGTACATATGTTAGCTGTATCATGTTAGGCATAGGTACGACTTTGTAATTTTCTTTATTTAGAGATTGTGTGCGTTTTAAGGAGATGTGTACAGGTGTCAAGTTGGCAAGGGTAGACTGTGATTGTTAAGGTTGTGTGTCAAGTTGCCCAGCCCATGATTCTCAGTGGTTTGGCAGTTATGTAATAATGTAGTTTGGTGGTTATGTAAGGATATAGTTTGGCATTTATGTATGTAATGATGTAATTTAGTAGGTATGTAATAATGTAGTCATTCTCCATGACATAATCTGATGTGATCAGCCCATCAGTTGTAAGGGGGGTTTCCTCAGGGGTGTGGCCTATATCCAATATATATATGGACGTTCTGGCAAAGCTCTCTTGCTTGCTCTGGATCCTGCATCTGGCTTGTCATCATCTGACCTTCAGTTCTTGGGACTTGAGCCAGCTACCTACTGTACTGTCTGCTGATCTTGGGATTTGTCAACCTCTGCAGCCTGTGAGCCAGTAACCTTCTGTCTTACCTGCCAATCTTGGATACATCAGCCTCTGTAGCCTGTGAGCCAGTGGCCTACCATCTGACCTGATGATCTTGGGTTCATCAGCCCCTGAAGCTACATGGGTCAGGAGAAGCCTTCAGTCTGACTCCTGACCCA
>NW_004444110.1:317060-318710 GCF_000243295.1 Trichechus manatus latirostris
ATGCTTCCGTGGTTTGGTTTCTCTAGAGAGCCCAGCGTTAGACAGTATCCCGCAGGACAGGATGCTGACTTCTCAGAAAGGAGTGCTAACTGGTGGGTACTAGTGTCTATGAGAGGCACAATAGAACTGGTTCTTCAAAGTTGGGAAAATTTGCCAACTGGATTCAATTACTTCTCTAGGAACAATGTGCCACAGATGGGTTGAAGAAATGAGTCTGGTGTGAAGAAATGAGTCTGGTGTGATACAGAAAGGAACCCAACCTGTCAGCAAACAGAAAAGACCACTTTCCTTCTCTCTTCTCAAGCTTTGCATTTCTCTTTAGCAGCTCCTTTTGGTGGAGCCAAAAGGGAGCCAGCTGGCAAACAGATGCAGTTTGCAGAATGCAGCGGCAACGTTACAAAGCAGAGATTAAATGGTGAGCTTAGACCTGAGACACAATAGCTTAAATAACTGGCACCATTTACCCATTTAGCTACTCAGCATACATACGTATTTTTTAACTTCCATACAATAACAAAACAAACTCTATATTTGTACCTAGCATGATGGAACTATCCTTTAGACAAATGAAGTCATTGTCATTCTCTCCCCAAAACATGGAGATACAAAGTTCCAATCATGGATGTATTCATTCAGAACTATGTTAATTGCACCTCAAATTCAGTCACAGCCACATGTGAATATTCTATTATCTAAAGACTATGTTGTAAAGTTTACCTCCAACAAAACTCGCATAAAATTCTAGGAAAGGGAAAATAAAGAAAAGTATACATGTATATGTACACACACACATGCAAGATATTAAGATATAGCTGCTGCTGTCCTCGTTTCTGTAATGGCCACATGGCCATAGTTGATATTTATATCTCCTTTCTTCTACATCTCATTCACATTTCCTTTGTCCTCATTCAGGGTCTCAGCTAGTCAGGGTTCTCTGCCTTGCATGGTGAATCAAAATTTCATTTCTGGAGGTTCTAAATCTTCAGTGGTCTTGTCTTTTTGTAGTTGCTGTAGTTTTCTATTAACATTTATTCCTAGACCACCATAGGCCTCACTGTGATTGGTGGACCATAGTGGCATATTGGTTCCCCTAGATTTAGCATCAATGCAGAGCCAGCATCTAGTAATCTTTCTAAAGTCTAGGTATTTTCTTTTTCCCAGTGCCCTGTCACTGTAGTAAACTGCTACTGATCCCTTTGGGAAGAGGTTGAAGGAAGGTTTACAGTATATGAATGAATATTTTTCTGACATGAATTTATAGCTCAAAAATATGTTGTAGTTTTTTTTTAATAAAAGCATTAATACTCCAAAACCAAACTCACTGCCTTTGAGTTGATTCCGACTCGTACTGACCCTATAGGACAGAGTAGAACTGCCCCATAGGGTTTCCCAGGAGCAGCTGGTAGATTCAAACTGCTGGCCTTTTGGTTAGCAGCCAAGTTCTTAACCACTGCAAACCAGGGCTCCAAAAGCATTAATGGTGGGACAAAAAAAGATGATGAGGACTTCCGGCAAAATGGCACTCTAGGCAGAAGGACCACACCACCCCTCCACAGCAAAGATCCAAAAAACTAAGCCGAACAGAGAAAACAACAATCCTGAAAAATCCCTAAAACATCAAATGAAGAAATAAAGAACTCAGCCAAGCAC
>NW_004444110.1:335775-338149 GCF_000243295.1 Trichechus manatus latirostris
ACCTTAAATGCATGCGAAAGCTGGACAATGAATAAGGAAGACCAAAGAAGAATTGATGCATTTGAATTATGGTGTTGGTGAAGAATATTGAACATACCATGGACTGCCAGAAGAATGAACAAATCTGTCTTGGAAGAAATACAGCCAGAATGCTCCTTAGAAGGGAGGATGGCAAGACTTTGTCTTATGTGCTTTGGACATGTTATCAGGAGGGACCAGTCCCTAGTGAAAGACATCACGCTTGGTAGAGAAGAGGGTCAGCGAAAAGAGGGAGACCCTCAACGAGGTGGGTTGACACAGTGACTGCAATAATGGGCTCAAACTTAACAATGACTGTGAGGATGGCACAGGACCAGGCAGTGTTGCATTTTTTGTGTTGTACATAGGGTCACTATGAGTCAGAATCGACTTGGCAACACCTAACAACAACACGAGTTTTTGGGAGTAAGACCAAAGAGGAAAAGTGCCATTTTCTTCACAACGTATTAAAGGTACAACTATCAGCATGGCTTATCACTGGCAGAGATCACCTGACTGAAGTAGTGTTGGTCAGGTTCCTCCATTCTGAAGTTACTTTTCTCCCCTTTCTGTACTGTATTCTTTGGAAGGCAGTCTCTATGCAGGGCACATAACGAGTGGGGAGTTGTGTTCCACCTCCGTGAGGAGAGGGTGATTGGTACTTTCTAACGATACTCAGCAACCATCTTCTAATCCTCTTCCTCCTGCCATGCCTAGAAAAGGGTACAATTATGTCCACTCGCGACTCAGTTGGTTGAGAATGGCACTGGAAGGAAAAAGGAGACCATGTGCTGCTATGTAAGAGGGAAAACCCATCGCCATCAAGTCAATTCTAACTCATGGCAACCCCATGTGTGTCAGAGTAGAACTGCATGCCATAGGATTTTCAATGGCTGTGATTTTACAGTAGATCACCAAGCCTTTCTTCCACAGAGCCTATGAGTTGATTAAAACCACCAATCTTTCATTTAGTAAACAAGTGTAAACTGTTTGCACCACCGAGGGACTCGACATAATACCAGGTGACAAGGTGACAGCACTTATGCTGTCACATGTAACATCACTAATGATAGGTGCTTCACATTGTCAAGCCAGGTTCCCTGACTCTAATCTGCAAACTTCTTTTCCCCATAGCTGGAACCACTTGGCTCCTATTTGCTAACTCCACTTTTTCCATCTCTAGGTGCAATTCACATCTTGTATTCTGGTGCAGACTAAACTCCGGCATTCAGTGTCAAGTCAGTCTTGCCACTAAGTCCAGTCAGTCTCTGCTAGCCCCAGTTCTGATCACTGATCACCCTACCTTGTTTGCCCTGTTTTGGGAACCACCCTAGTGACCGAATCTCTCTTGGACAGGTGGTCCATCTTCTTCCTGCCAATAGGTTCTTCTTTGCAGGTATTAGAATTCTCTCCTTCAAGTTTGTTAACAGATTCTCTGATATCTGCCACTTGTATTACTTGACTTCTTAAAATAACCACCTATTTCTAGATTCCTTATCCATGGGTTGCATTCATCTGCTGGGATACACCCTGTTTCGTTAATACGATACCAATTCTTTATTGCACTACCTCTGCTGTGTCTTACCAAAACTTTTGTAAACATGCTTATCCTTCTGGGGTGAACGTAGACCCAGCACCTGCAATATGATTCATACCCCACCCAGCTACACACTTCACCCTGCCTCCAGCATTGGAGGTTAAATTCCTGTTCTGATTCATTAAGTCTGCTAATTTCTACAGGGCAAATTGGGTCTTGGCTGGATACGTGCTAAAATTTGACACTGTTCACTATTGCTCCTGTATTCTTAATTTACTGCCTCAGAAACATAATGTTCTATCAAGTTCATCAGATATTTATGTAAAACCCTGGCTGTTTATTCCCATCCTGAACACTTATTTCAGTCAAGGCTGACCCCTACTAAATTTCTGTGCTCCTCTTTCTCTCCTTCCTCGGTGAATCATATGCTGAAATCTGAAAGCTGGCCTAAATATTGTGAAGCATAAATAACTTTCAACAAATAAAAGTGTTATAACTAAAGAGTAATCAGACTCAAATCCGAGGCTAGAGATTCAGTTGACCAACGTTTTATGAGGACTCATTAAATAGTTCTCTAGGAAAAGTCCTTCCACATTGTCTCACTTCCCCAGTTATCTTTCTTGGCCAGATGATTAGTCTGTCACTTTTTCTTACCCCACTTGACAAATAGTTTTCCATTTTCAGTACATGGAGAGTGATGACACCTTGACATACAACTATCAGAGAAGCGGATTTCTTCTGTATTCCAACAAGTGTATTCTATCACTTTAAATACCTGTCGTGTTATCAAGGAAATCATCAAAGATGAGAGGAGAATGT
>NW_004444110.1:338622-343827 GCF_000243295.1 Trichechus manatus latirostris
CATTTTGTAAAGATATTCACATCGAAAAATATGGAAAATTGTTGTCTCAAAGGAAAAGTATCATACACTAAAATGCAAACAGTGATTAGATCTGGTTGATAAGAGTTTGAATGAGTTTTTTTTAATTTCTTTTTCCATCTCTTTATGTTCTCATTTTTCAAAATATGCTACCCTTAGAACGTTTTTAACAAGAAGACGATGAAACATTATTGATAATGCTATTACGCCATGGGATTCTGGAAATGCTGAAACAAATGGAGTACCAAGTACAATGGGCTCCATGGACTTCCCTTTTGGTGTTGGAGTACTCCGCCACACACCACTAACCATCTCAGGGCAAAGACTTTACTGCAAAGGCAATCAGATCATAAACTACTTGATTGCAGAGACCACATCTAATACAATTTGTGCCCACCAAGTGCTTTACATAGAATATATATGCACCGTATTTTTGTTGAAAGAAACAATTAAGATCTCAAGAAGTTTCAAGAGATTGACAGTCACTTGGATCCACCCCTTATCAAAAATCACTTATATATTAATTCTTCCCCCTCGGTGGCTCAATTACTATCTTAAAGGTTGATGGTTAAAACCCACCCAGCAACACTGTGGAAGAAAGACCTGGAGATCTGCTTCTGTAAAGATTACAGACAAGAAAACCCCTATGGACTGGTTCTACTCTGTAACACATAGGGTTGCCATAAATAGGAATCTATTTGAGGGCAATGGGTTTGGTCAGGTTTATGATTTAGTCTTTGATCGATCTCAGGTAAAACTAGTGTCCAGCCTTCTGTTACTTCCCCAGTTCCTACACCCATACTCAATCTTCCCATGTCTTTTGTACACAGTTTCTTCTTCCCTCTAAGTCTCTGGCTATTGGAAAGAACTCAGTTCTCTATCTCTAACTTACGAGTAGCACCTGCCCCACTTAGGGGGACTCTGTCGACTTTTTCAAAGGATAAACCTTTCCTTAAGTTCTAGGACTTAGCAACCTATAGATATGAATAATTACACAAATACCATAGATGTCCTGTTCTTTCCTCCTGCCACAGTATTTACAGAATCAAGCTAGAAGGAGACATATGAGTCTTCTAAACAGGCATAATGTGGCACCCTACAAAACACTATTTCACAAATATTTATTCAACATGTTTTAGCGGTAGCAGGATTAGTGCCAGCAAGAAATAATTTTTGTGGTGCTGTCATTTGTTTTAATTTCTTCCTGATGGAACTGCCTATTTTAGCAGAATAAGATTTAGCAGTCTTCTGAAAACAATAACCATATAAAACCAAGCCTTCAAACCGATTCTTCCCAGTTCAGTCATGGCCCAGGAAGCAAAACTGGAATGGACCCGAATTTGAAAAATATGGGCGTACCGGAACGACAACCGGAAGGGGGAAAGTTATGAGCCTATACCCTGCTAGAAACGTAATCTCCCTTTTAGAGAACAAGGGCAGCGTGCACGCACATAGCAACCAAATCTCTTGACAGCAGAGATGGCGGCACCGCTTTGAATGTGTGTTGCTCTTCACAGTCCTGGCAATAATCCAGCCTCCTGCATCAGGCTCCGGAAAGGGCTCACTGGGGCTCTTTTGAGTCACCCAGGGCTTTGACCTGTAATTTTTCCCATTCTGCTTATCGTTCCGGCACACCTACATTTTACAAATTCAGGTCTGTTCTGAATTTGCTTTGTCAGCCATGACTGAACTGGTTTGGATCAGGTTGAAGCCCTGTATAAAACCAAAGAAAACAGTGATAAACCGTTTTGGCATCCTCTGTAAGAGGCCAGACTACACGACCTCCATGAAAAATGTGCCCTTGACATAGAGAAATAACATCCTGAAATAAAATGACAAGACAGGAAAGAAGCAAGATCAGAGGACTACAAAGAAAGTAAACATTCAATAACACAACTCATGTTGGAAGAAGAGAAGATCAAAATTAATACTGCAAAAAAATGAGAACATCGAACAAATTTGAGACGGATTCTCAAAGCGCAGAGAAAAATGATAAAGAAATAGAAACCAAGGAGGACAGAGAAAAGAGATCCAACCTAAGAATTATTTTTCCTCAGGAAAATCCAAAGGCACAGTTGGAGAATTATCTGAATTAAAAAGCAAATGTCTTGAGTGCACAGATTAAAACAGCTCACCTCATTCCAGGCAAAACCAGCTAAAATAAACCCATAACCAGACACATCCTGGTAAAAATTTTAAATTAAAATCATAAAGAAAAAGAATTGTATAAATTTCCAGGCTAATAGGGGTGAGGAGAGGGGAAATTACATACAGATTGGCCTCGTTTTTTCTCCTCTACTGTGCTAAATGACAGGAAACCCTGGTAGTGGTTAAGAGCTACAGCTGCTAACCAGAAGGTCAACAGTTCAAATCTACAGGTGCTCCGTCCTATAGCGTCACTGTAGGATCGCTATGAGTCGCAATCTGCTCAGCGGCAGCACGTTTGGTTTTTAGGTTTTGGTGCTAAATGAAAGAAAAAAAAATCTGCAGATTTTTTAACAAAAACAAAATTTTATAACTAACCAAGTTGTTTTTCATGGGGGAAGACAACAGAAAAGCATTCACAGACATGCACCAATTTAGAAAATATTCCACAAACAACCTTGCCCCCAAAATTAATTGAATAGATACTGGCCAAGAATAAGATAAATCAAAATTATAAACACTAATATCAGAAAAGCATATATAAAAGGACTAATAAGTCTTTTCTTGCTGGAATTCAACTTCAAATTCAGGAATTCAGTTGGATGATCTGTGTTCAGAAAGATTCTGCCCTCTATGGGTAAAGCCTAGCTTCCTCTCTGAATTCCTCTTTGTTCATTCATTAAACAAATAATTTTAAGCACATTCTTTGTGCCAGGCACTGTGTTGGGCCCTAGGGATAGAGCAGTAAATATGACAATTACAATCACTTCCTTAAAAAGTATCTACTGTCTAATTTTTTTGCTTCTATTCCTTTCTCAGTAGAAAAGGTAATTCTTGGATCCCATTCTTCACCCCAGATTCAGCAAGAATCTCTCATCTCTGATGTCCACTTAAAATAATAATAGGTGTTATTTCCCAGCATTTTTAGAAGAATATTTTATAGTTGGGACACTGTGCCAGGAAAATTACTACGCAAACGGTCTTTTGTTTCCTCCTCACAAAAGCAGAGCTGCACAGAGCAAAATAATGGCCATTTTCAGTGCCAAGAAACTCAAATAATGATTTTCTTCCTCTTTAAAGATCATGTTCAATGAACAGAGTCACTGAGAGGTTTTAATTGGAAAGAAGGAAGACACTGTCACCAAGCCCATTTTCATATTGCCTTACATCCAAGACTGGGGTTGCTTCTGTGTTAACCATACCTTGAAATTAACCCATGTAGCAAGTCAATACATGAAAAGTTAGTGGAAGTTATAGGAGCCCTGGTGGTGCAATGGTTAAGCACTTGACGGCTAACCAAAAAGTCGGCAGTTCAAAACCTACCGATGGCTCTGTGGGAGAAAAGACCTGGTGATCTGCTCCTGCGAAGATTACAGCCTGGGAAACTCTACGGGGCAACTAAGTCAGAATGGACTCAGGCAATATAGGAGGGCCTACCAGACCTCGGCCGCACTACCCCCTCATGTCAGCATTCTTTTCCCTATCAAACAAAGAACTTGGATCCAAAGCCTGGAATATGTTAACTCAATTTTCTTTCTTTGTCTCAAACTTGCAATACAAGTAGTCCAGTTCTAAATACGTGAAAAATTTCAGAATAGTGTGTGATAAAGTATTCCAACACTTACATAAAATTAATATTGCAGGAAGAGAAGAGTTATTTTTAAAGTTTAATTCAACTTCATAAATCCTTTTCTTATTAGATTAATTAGATTGACCGCCCAAATATTTTTCATGCAGAAAATTCAAGTATGCGAATTATGTCTAATCTACCCAATGTGAAATATTCTGCTGCCATTAAAGATGATATTTACACAGAATTTACAACAACATAGACTATCAGGGGACTGATTAGGCTGGTTGCGAGGAGAACTGTAACAATCAGAGTTTGATCAGAGAAGCAGAACCACGCGAAAATACACATGAAAAGGAGTGATTAAGAACTCAGCTGCCAACCAAAACGCCGACAGCAGGAATCCACCAGCTGTGCCCTGGAAACCCACGGGGCGGTTCTACTCTGTCCTGTAGGGTCGCTATGAGTCGGAATCAACTAGAAGCAATGGGTGTGAGGATTCATTCTTCCTCAGCTGTGGAATCTGGTTGCACAGTCTCTGCGATGGTCTCTGTGTCTGGTGCTCTAGACTGAAATTCATCGCGCAGGGAAGTGGGGCGGGAAGACAGACACAAAGTGGTGAAAGCAAGGACAAACCAGACCCTGCTGTCAGGGTCTAGGACTTTACCCCGTTTACAAGCTAAGAAGTTAGCCTTGAAGACACAAGATTCCTGGGTAGGAGACAGTGTACTCTGTTACCAGTGTACAGCAAGCAGCATGAACATCCCGTTTATTTCCATTCCCCTTACCCCCCCACCCCCGAGTCCTACAGGGGCTATGTGAGGGCTCCAGATGAATGTTGCACACGCGAGGAATTTGCATCACAAAAGAAACATTGAGGGCAGTGACAGTTCAGTGGTAGGATTCTCAGCTTCCATGCAGGAGACCCAGGTTCAATTCCCGACCACTGCACCTCATGCGCAACCACTACTTTCTGTCAGTGGAGGCTTGTGTGTTCCTGTGATGCCGAACAGGTTTCAGTGGAGCTTCCAGACTAAGACAGACTAGAAAGAAAGGCCTGGCAATCTACTTCTGGAAATCATCGAATGAAACCTTATGGATAACAACAGTCTGATCCTGCTGTACATGGGGTCATCATGAGTCGGGAGCTAACTCAACAGCAAATAACCAGAAGAAATGTTGAGTTTGGAGAATCCACAGCTTTTATAGTAAGCAGTAAGCAAGAATGTTCTTGGTCCCAGAGGGAAATATAACCTCATCCTCAAGGTTTCTTGCTGTAAACGCAATCCTGTAAACACCCAGCAAGAACCTAAAACGACACTCAAGACTTACAGTGGATTGCCTCTTCCAACACCTGTGAGGCTGAGCTGGAACCCATAGGATGGACTGGAACTTGCCTCAGTCTGTCATCACCTCTAAGTCTCCAACTTTGTTAACAGATGTGTCCTGAAAGAGAAGCTGGTGCCCTCCAT
>NW_004444110.1:344055-346628 GCF_000243295.1 Trichechus manatus latirostris
ATTCCACCTTAGCCAAGCTAACCTAACCACAGGCCATGGACATATGGCCTCCATGTTACTTCCCATCCAAGGCTGTTAAGCCTCACTGTCCATCTTGGGGCAACAAGGGTCCTACCACTCTCTTTTCATGGAAGAAACAGCTGAGAACCAAAGGGACAATGGAAACTACTGGCCATGTTGTTTCAGGGGTCCCCAAGAGCACCTCTGGGTTCAATGATTTTCGAAGAGGACTCAAAGGACTCAGCATATAGTTGTACTCACAGCTAAGATTTATTACAGTGAAAATATACGAAGTAAAATTAGCAGGAAATCAGATACAAGTTTCCAATAGTGGAGTCTCACAGAACTCATTTAATTCCCCCAGCAACAAGTTGTAACAATACCTGTGATGTAGTGTCTACCAGGCAAGCCCATTAGAGGCTTACTGTTCAAGGCTTTGACTGGGGGCTGGTCCTGTAGGCACCCTCTGCCTAGCATATACCAAAATTCCAGACTCCCAGAAGGAAAGCAGCTGTTCAGCATAAACCATAGTGTTTGTATGAACTGTGTAGACACAGTAAGCCACTCTTACCAGTTCTGGGCATGGTAGGAACCCTTCCAAATTCCAAGTTCCCAGGTGTCAGCCAAAGGCCAACCATGCAAGCAGGCCTTTCTAGGGACAGCAGTCTCAGGCCTGCTCTGGTAACTTTTCTGCATACATGTCTTGATATGACAATAATCCTGGCTCTATTACAACTCTAGCTTTGTTCTATTTATATGAGTATTGAAACATTATACTCTGTGTTTATTTCGGAGCCCTGATGGCTCAGTGGTTAAGAGCTCATCTGCTAACCAAAAGGTCGGCAGTTCGAATCCACCAGCTGCCACTCCTTGGAAACCCTATGGGACAGTTCTGCTCTGCCCTATATGGTCAGAATTGACTCGACAGCAATGGGTTTGGTTTTGGTGTTTATTTTACAAAGAAGAGGAAGAAGAAGAAAACACCTTTTGCCACTCCCATTTTCCACAAGGATGATTTTTCCCTAAGCACACTCTTAACCTCCCTTCTTCCCTTTACTCACACTGACCCTGGAGAGGTGGCGTGAGTTAACTGGCTGCTAAATTTGGGAAGAATAACTGGATGTGCTTGGTTCAGACCACCTTGGAATTGTCCTGGCTTCAGGGCACTCATATTCCTCTGTTGCTCCAGGGGCTCTGCCTTCAGGAGAGGCCTACTTCATCCAGTGCTAGTGGCCAAGGTGGTTTATCTACCTGCTTCTGGTGTTCAATATGAGCAAATGCATGTGGCAAACCCAGAGCTCCTACCAAAAGAATAAAGATAATTTTTAGACCTTCTCTGTCATCCTTTTTGTCTTAATTTACCAACTTGATCTGAATCAAGTGGGAAAGAGGGTTTCTATACATTGGAGTCCTCAGAGACTCCAGAAAAGAACAGGAAGAACTAAGCTGAAAATGGTACATATGTCAGTTGTTAGGGTGGTGGAGTATGTTTTTCATTTCTGTATATGCCCAGTTTTCTAAAAAAGATCATTTTTTTCTATAATTGTATACCTTTTCATCTTTGCTTTAGGGTAAATGTTGGTCTCATATAGTTAATTTTTTTGTTTTTGTTTTTGTTTTTTTTTAAACAGCACGGTACTCATGGGTGATGTTGTTTATTTTATGAGCTAATCTGTTATTTAACTGAAAGGTGACCTCTGGGTGTGGTTTCAGTTCCAGATTTAAAGGATGTCTCAGGTGGATAGCCTTAGGAGTTCCTCTGGTCTCTACCAGTCCAGTAAATCTGGCCTTTTTTAAGATTCTGAGATTTGTTCTATGTTATTCTCCCATTCTACCCAGGGCCATCTATTGTGTCCTAGATTAGAACAGTCAGTAGTGGTAGCTGGGTACTATCTAGTTCTTCTGGTCTCAGAATAGATGAGTCCATGATTCCTGTGGGCTATTAATCCTGTAGAGTAGTTTCTTCTTTGAGTCTTTGGTTTCCTTCTTTCTCTTTTCCTACAGATGAGTAGAGACCAATAGTTGTATTTTAGATGGCCACTCGCTGGGAGAACTCTTTCTGTACATACATAAGGTAAATTCAGTGGAGCTGCATCTTATTTTGAGGGTTACGTTCCAAAGTTAAAAAAAAATAGAGCAAAATCACAAAGGTCACATTGAAAATCCGTTAAGTCATAATCCCGTAAAGTATAGGATATATTGGCTCTGGATGGATAACTCTGAATTATAAAGTATTATGTATAAATATATAATACATACAGTAATACAGAGTATTTTTTTTCCTTTTTGTAATTGAACTTTAGATGAAGTCTTACATAACAAACTAGCTTCTCATTAAACAGTTAGTACATATATTGTTTTATGGCACTGGTTAGAAGTCCCATGACATGTCAGTACTCCCCCTTCTCGAACTTGGGTTCCCTATTACCAGCTTTCCTGTCCCCTCCTGCCTTCTAGTTCTTGCCCCTGGGCTGGTGTGCCCCTTTAGTCTCATTTTGTCCTATGGGTCTGTTTGATCTTTGGCTAAAAGGTGAACCTCCGGACTGACTTAATTACTGAGCTAAAAGGGTGTC
>NW_004444110.1:347561-354976 GCF_000243295.1 Trichechus manatus latirostris
TGTGAAGGCTCTTGTTTCGCAGAGCATATTTTAAAGAATAAGTGTGCAAAAAAAATAATTTTGCAGCTTCTCCAATAGTTTGCACATGGTTGAGGTTGAAGCAGATTTTAAAATTTTTGCGCCAACCTTAGTTGGTTTTAAATTCTTTTTTACCTCTCTTCAACAAGAGATCTGAAAGCAAGAGCCTGTTGTAGAAATGTGTTGTCATCAGTAGAGTCACATTTGTGATTCTGTATTCCAACCGAAAGTCTTCACTAACATCCTATCCAACCCTTGTTTACTCAGCTTAGCATTTATTAGAACAGTTGATGCCAAAGCTTGATAGAGTTCTCCCTTTCAAGCAGCCAGCTTTCCCATAAGATTTGGAACAAATTGCTATTTCTTCATACGGTTCTAAGTTTTATGAAAAGCATGTATCATTAAATATTACAACCAGGATTGTTTTGGTGACGAGCTCAGGCTAGGAGACACATGAGGGAATGGATCTCCCCACCGTCTCTTGTTACAGGCAGAGAAGTCTTAAATGCAATGTTGTGTGAAACCGTCCCACATTTCTCTCTCTTAGCTAAATTTGCATTAGCTAAATGGTGTATGATGCTATTCCCTCAATAGAGCTGGCAATAGGAATTATAAAACTGCTTCTTATTGGGGCTTTCCTGCATATCACTGGCATCACATCCAATTCATACTTTCTCATTTTCAGTTGTGTTGACACAAAGTGAAACACAAGACGTACATTGATCGGAACTCATGGTTACTGTAACAGAAACTAGCTTAAGCAGGGCTGATCTAGGTTCAGGCAGGGATGGATCTGACTGCTCAGAGAGTATCATCAGGACTTTATCTCTATCTCCCTGCTCTGTTCTTTTCTATATTGGCCTTATTTTCATACTGTATTTTCCATACAGTGGGAAAAATAGCCACTGGAGATACAGATTTATATGATCCTCTCTGAATATACGCCCAGAGAAAAGATAAGTAACCTGTTTTCCCCCAGGGTCCGTATTAAAACCTGAAGAGGGTGTTGACTAACACCCCTTGAGTCTCATGTCCATCTCCGAACCAATCTCATTGCCTTGAGGAAGGGAATCTCTGATTAGCTAGCCTGGGGTGTTGGACAAAGTGGGGCCACAAGATTCATGACCCCTTCAACAGCACATGGGGTCAGAGACGAAGTTATCAAAATACAGGAATACTGAAGAGTCAAAGAAAAATGATTACTAACACATGGATGGATAACCTTTCCCACCTTCCTCTTTACCAGATGATAAGCTAGCTGGCTACCGGCCGAGGTGGGTACCTAGCATCCCTGATTGTTCTTTATAAATCTGCTACACAGCTGTAGCTTATTGATGCAGGGTGGTCAGCTAACATGAGCTGGGCCATTCAAATACTGTCATTCTCGATATTTGAAAATTTGAACTGAACGACAATGAGAAGAGAAATTGTTAGAATGGAATCATAATAATTCCAACACATAGGGAAGAAAACTCCATGTATTCCTGCTGCTAAGGTCCCTAGAACTGTCCTGCATCCATCATACCCACGATTTAGTTGTTCAATTATTTTCTCTTGATTCTTTGAGCTGAATCAGTGTTGGTTGTCTATCCAACAACCATTTCCTCCCCCACCTTTTCCTCGGTAGCAGAAGCCCAAATTGATCATGTGCTTAGTAGACACTGGGCCCTTTCCCAGACCCAAGGCAGTGAATCATGGTCTGAGCCAGTCATTGTGGTCTCAATCTCCCTTACCAGTGATTGGCTTATGCATGGGCGCATGCATTCCTGTAGCACCTGGGATGGAGTCATCTAGGGAAAGCTAGGAAAGGTTTTTCTCACCTCCTCCCCTCTTCTCCTCTGGACGTTATATGTGCATGTGATTCTTGGAACATCTAGAGACCTCTTAAAGCCATGAGGAGAGACTCACCAACACGCTGAGTTTGGAAAGAGCCAAAAGATGGAAAGCACCTGGGACTCTTGTTGAGCTACTGAATTATCCAGCTCTGGAATCTCCAGACTTCTGGTTTCATAACCCATTGCTGTCAAGTCGATTTCAACTCAAGATAATAAATTGCACATTGTTTAAATAAGAGTTAGTTGGATTTTTGCTCACTCTTGAGTTAAAGCAAACTAAGTGATATATCCAACATCCAAAAAACCCAAAAACCAAACCCACTGGCATCGAGTTGATTCCGACTCATACTAACTGTATAGGACAGAGTAGAACCACTCCCACAGGGTTTCCAAGGAGTGGCTGGTGGATTCGAACTGCTGACCTTTTGGTTAGCAGCCGAGCTCTTAACCACTGCATCACCGGGGCTCCAATATACTCCCAATAAATTTCTTTGCAATATAAGGCCTCCAGAATTCATTGCTATTACTTGCAACCAAAAAATATAAATGAGTAGTTTGTGTAGCCTGCATGTTCCAGGCTTCTCCAGGCTGCATGAGCAAATCAGGTCATTTTCACATTAATATTCCAAACACTGATGCTCTGACCCTACGTTTACTTGACTAGCAGGAACCCTCATCTTTTCCTGGAATTCCCTTCAAATGTTTTCCAAAATCTGATTGGAATGTTTGTTTGTTGTTACGCATCATCCAATTGATTCCGACTTGTAGCAACCCAAATGACAAAGAACTGCCCCATAGGGTTTCCTAGGCCATAAATCTTTACCGTAGCAGATTGCTGGGTCTTTTCTCCTTTGGAGAGGCTGGGGGATTTGGAATGCCCAACTTTCCATTAGCAGCCGAACTCTTAACCATTGTGCCACCAGGGCTCCTTATTGGAATTCTTAGACTTATTAAATGAAATTTTTACTAGTTACTTCTCACCTGTCAGGGAGTGGGAAGGTAGTTTCAGCAATGATTTTTTAATTGGCTTTATTTAGTTGACTAGTTTTCTGATGACAAAAGGCATGTACATCATAGAAAATTTGGAAAATAGTGTAAAATATGAAGAACAAAAATCAGCTATAATTTCACTGTCAAGAGATAATCACTTTTATGAACTAGCTTATTTCTTTCCAGCATTTTTCAGATATTTTTATTATAAAATATAATAATACCTGCATATAAGTGCACCCAATATATACGTAAAGTTTAATAAATAATTACAAAATTCCCAAGTAACCATTACCCAACAAACCAATCAAACCCATTGCCGTCAGGTCGATTCCACCTCATAGTGACCCTACAGGACAGAGTAGAACTGCCCCATAGGGTTTCCAAAGAGCAGCTGGTAGATTTGAACTGCTGACCTTTTTGTTTATAGTCGTAGCTCTTAACCGCTGGGCCACTGGGGCTCCAACCATTAACCAGGTCAAGATACATGAAATTACCATTAGCTCACAATCCCTGCATGTCCCTTCCCAATTGTCTTAGTTATCTAGCACTGCTATAACAGAAATATCACAAGTGGGTGGCTTTAACAAACAGAAACTCATTTTCTCACAGTTTAGGAGGCTAGAAGTTTGAATTCAGGGCACTGGGTTTAGGTGAAGGCTTTCTCTCTGTGTCCACTCTGGGGTAAGCTCCTTGACTCTTTTTCACCTTCTGTTCCTTGGTTCTTTAGAGATCTCATGTGGCAGGACATCTATCTTCCTCTGTCTCTGCTTGCTTCTCTGTGCCTGATCTGCTCTTTTTATACCCAAAGGTGACTGGCTTAAAAAACACCCTACATTGATATGGCCTTTTAACGTGACAAACACAACCCATTCCCAGATGGGATTCTAATCACAAGTACAAGGGTTAGGATTTACAACACATATTTTGGGGGGACACAATTCAATCCATAACACCAATCATAAAATTCCTCTTCCTCTGCAAATAACCACCAACTTGACTTTGTGATGATTATTTCCCTTACTTGGTTTTATCATCTTAGTGTGTATCACTAAAAATATGATTTTACTTTGTTTTTTTAACTTAATATAATTGAAATAACATTATATGTATATTATATCTTGATTCTTTCACTAAACAATATGCATGCAAGGTTGATCTATATTATTGTGTGTAGCTAGAGTTCATTTATTTTCATTGCTGTTTAATATTCCATGCAGTAATTAATGACAGGCAGTAATTTAATATATCCATTCTACTCTAAATAAGTATGTGGGTTATAGCCAATAGTTTTCTTGAATATTTTCTTTCCATGGTGAAAGTATACTGCTTCTAAAGCTTTATATTTTGCTTTAATCACTTAACATTATAGTATAAGTATTTTCTTATGCTATTAAAAACAATCGTGAAATATGTCTAATTGCTGCATATTTCATTGTATGGCTGTAGCACAATTTATTACCCATTCTCCTAGGGTTTTCATTCAGATTGTTTCTAATTATTTGGTATTATAAATAATTTTATGGTGAACATTTTAAACATAAGAATTTTTACCTGTATTTCAAAGCATTTCCTAAGGTCATTTCACAGAAATAAAATTACTATATCTAACAGTATAAATATCTTAAAGACAAATTTCTCTGCAGAAGGTTACCCATTTACCCATTGTCGTTGAGTTGATTCCTACTCATAGCGACCCTATAGGACAGAGTAGAACTGCCCCATAGAATTTCTAAGGAGTGGCTGGATTCAAATTGCTGACCCTTTAGTTAGCAGCTGAGCTCTTAACCACTGCACCACCAGGGCTCCTGCAGAATGTTGCTACTTATTATTTCATCAGGAGTGAGTGAGTTGTTGTTGTTGTTGTTGTTAGGTGCTGTCGAGTTGGTTCCGACTCACAGCGACCCTACGTACAACAGAACAAAACGATGTCCGGTCCTGTGCCATCCTCACAATCGTCCTTATGTTTGAGCCCATTGTTGCAGTCACTGGGTCAATCCATCTCATTGAGGGTCTTCCTCTTTTTAGCTGACCCTCTACTTTACCAAGCATGATGTCGTTCTCCAGGGACTGGTCCCTCCTGATAACATGTCCATAGTACGTGAGACGAAGTCTCGCAATCCTCGATTCTAAAGAGCATTCTGGCTGCACTTCTTCCAAGACAGATTTGTTTGTTCTTTTGGCAGTCCATGGTATATTCAATATTCTTCACCAACACCATAATTCAAAGGCATTATTTCTTCTTCAGCCTTCCTTATTCATTGCCCAGTTTTCACAGGCACATGAGTCCACTGAAAATACTGTGGCTTGGGTCAGGCGCACCTTAGTCCTCAAAGTGACACCTTTGGCTCTCAACACTTTGAAGAAGTCTTTTGCAGCAGATTTGCCCAGTGCAGTGCGTCATTTGATTTCTTGATGGCTGCTTCCATGGGTGTTAATTGTGCATCCAAGTAAAACGAAATCCTTGAAAACTTCAATCATTTCTCCATTTACCATGATGTTGCTTATTGGTCCAGTTGTGAGGATTTTTGTTTTCTTTATGTTGAGGTGTAATCCACACTGAGGGCTGTGGTCTTTGATCTTTATTAGTAAGGGCTTCAAGTCCTCTTTACTTTCTGTGAAGAGTGAAGAGGACTTCACCCGAGCAACTGAGAGTGCCTGTTTTACCTCATCATTGCCAGCATTCAATTAGCTTGCTTGTTCTCTCTCTCCTTAATATACCTTCTTCAAGTGTTTTGGTGCACATTTTGCTATGATGGTAGAACCTAGGAAACTACAAAAAAAGGCTTATATACCAGAACTACCCAGATGAAGTACACCCTCAGAAAGAAACAGCATTTGACATAGTAGTTATTAATAATAAATAAAAACACCCCTGTTTTTAAGAGAAGAGAAAAATAGAAAGGGAAAGGGGAATAAAACTGTAACAGCAAACCCATTTCCTCTTCTCCTAAGCACACAGTGAGGTTACATTAAGTAGTCTCTCTTCCTTGGGGGGTGCAATCAGTTAAATACTCAACTACTAACCAAAATTTGGTGGTCCCAGCCCACCCAGAGAAGCCTCGGAAGAAAGACCTGACAGTCTACTTCTGAAAGATCACAGCCTTTAACACCCTGTAGAGCAGTTCTACTCTGCATGTGTAGGGTCATGGGGTTGCCATGAGTTAGAATTGACTCGATGACAATTTTTTTTTTAAGTCTTCTTTTCAGATATGTCCATAACATCCTGCTCCCTCTTTCCCCATCCATTAGGTGAATGGAAATAGCTCCAAGGACAGAGATGAGGACAGACCACAAAATGGAAGAAGCCTGAGTTTCTAAATGACCACACGGAGTGCCGTCTATCTGGAAAAACTCAAAATGAAATGAATAATAGCTTTTTTAAGGTTATGCATCTAAGAATTCAGGGTTTATATGCTATAGGAGCTGGCATTATTTCCCTAACCATTACAAAACATTTATTGAGTAATTACTATATTCTAGACACTTTGCTAAACGCTTTACTTATATTTTCTTACTTAGTCCTTGCAGCAATTCTATGGGGCAGGTTTTATTAATGCCATCTTAAAGATAAGTGATTTGCCCAAGATTGAAGACTAAGTGCTAGTGTCAGAATTTTAATCTAGGTTCCTCTGATGGCCAAGATCATGCTCATGCTGCCTCCTGTAAGTAAATGTTTTATATAGAAAGGTTATATAAAATACATAGGAATTATGTAACAAAAATATATAAAATACACAGATATTTTATGTAACAACCACTGACAAACATTTGCTGGCAAATTATTAATCCATACTAAATAACCCATTGCTGTCAAGTCAATTCTGACTCATGGTGACCCCATGTGTGCAGAATAGAACAGCTCCATAGGGTTTTCAAGGCTGTGACCTTTTGGAAACAGATCACCAGGTCTTTCTTTCACAGCACAAATAGTTTGTGCCACCCAGGGACCTTGGGAAATGATTACTGACAAATAATTAATGAGGGCCTTCTGTGTACCAGACTCTGCTCCTGGCACATACAGCAGTGAATCTTACAGCTTCTCCAAATTACTTCTCACTTCTAAATATAAAAATTGAAAGTCATTGTTTATGTTTAGCTAATTTGTTAACAAATTATTTTTTGTATGTTAAATATGAATATCATATATTTCCATGCTTTGAGGGGGAGAAGGTGAGGTGGGGCCGTAAGGAAGGTGGGGACTAAGGAGACCTTCTTGCGGGCCTTAGTCCTACACACCACTCACTTTCCCATGAGGAGCCCCAGAATGTGGCAAGGCCTTTGATGGGACAGTCAATGGGAGGCAGCAGGGGACAGGGATGGGGAGTGTTCTGGAGCTGCCTCATCAACTAAACCACCCAGTAAACCCCAATGGCATCCTGTTCAAGTCACTACAATGTATTCCAGGCTACCTGTGTGCCTTAAATAATAACTTCCCCAAACTGCAACCTACTTCCTAGGGAGAAAATAAGCTTGTGAGTATAAACCTTAAAAACTTCAAATTTAAAAATCAATGCCTATCATCAAAAATAGATTTTTTCAATTTCCCTTATATGTCCAGATTCACCTATA
>NW_004444110.1:355662-357545 GCF_000243295.1 Trichechus manatus latirostris
ATGAAAACTAGTAACAATTCTAAAAACTAGTAGTAATTCTCCTTGTCACATATCCATAAAAATAGGATCTAGCAATAGACTTCAACACATTAAAACTAGACATTAAGTGCTTTACTTACTTTATTTATTTACTTTATTCAAGAATGGTCTAGTTCATTCTACTCGTAGGCAGTAGTACCACATTTATGATGGCCAAATTATTCAGCAAATATTTCTCAATAGTCTCTACATGCCATCCATGGCACTAGAGACTCGGGATATAATAATACTCGTGCTTGAGCACTTACTCCATGCCAGGTCTACCTTCACAAGTATTAACTCATGTAATTTTCAGTGAAGTACACACCTATCATCTTCATTGTACACATGAGGCAAGCTTTTCTTAGAGAAGTCAAGTAATACGGACAGGGTCATAGTGCTAGTAACTGGTGAAGAGATTCTAACTCAGGCAGTCTGGTTCACTAGTTGCACTCTTAATCAGTACCCTAATTAGATATTATGTATCTCTTTGTACACTAGCATCTATATTAGTAGAGTGACTGCCAGAATCTCCCATCCACAGTTCACTGCTGCTTTTTGAAACTTTCCTTTCCACCATCCCTTTCCCTAAAACCTTTCAAATTGAAATGCATTCTACCCTCCGGGATTCTCCAACCAAAAGCCCTAATCTTCACTTCCCCTAGGTGAGATAAAGAACTTTAACATCCTAAGTACTGAAAAGATATTGATGGGCATCCACACCCAATACATATTAAAAAATGCAACTTTATTTTTTGAAATGATACAAAGATTACAGTTATTCTACAAGAAAATCATTTTGTTCTGAATTATCTGATACAGAAATTCTAGTACAAAAAAAAAAAATGCTTATGGGAGCAGAATCAATCTCTCTCTTTCTCTTACCCTTACACACATTTAGCTTTCCGGCAGGTATCCAGCTGAGTCCTGTCCTAGTGTCAAAGATGGTGTTGGGTAGACTCTTCAGTAACAGGCCCACCAATGGGGACTTCTATATTAGGCTGAGACATTCTTCTTAAGCAGAGATTACTTATTCTCGTAAAGAGAGATGATCTTCAGTATCAGCTATTGTCTGAGGTCCTTCTGATCGCTAACGCTCTACTTGGTTCTGAGCGATTCCAGCTCTGGCTGTTATAATTGTTTCTTTAAACAAGGGGTAATGAGAACACAATGACCTTATGGTGTCTGTGGAATTGTTCTGTAGAAATGCCTCACACTGCTTAATGATAAATGTATTCATTATCTAATTAAGAATGATAAAGAATTGTATTTCAAAAAAATCATATAAATCTCTTCCTTCATGCCATCAACAAAAGTTCTTTCTCTCTCCCCAGCGTATATCCTTGGGCTTTTTGCTAATCAAAATTATTGTTGTTGTTGCTGTTGGGTGCTGTTGAGTCATTTCCAACTCATGGCGACCCCATGTGACAAAGTAGAAATGCCCTATATGGTTTTCTAGGCTGTAATCTTTATGAAAGCAGATGGCCAGGTCTTTCTCCCACAGAGCTTCTGGGTAGGCTAAAACCACCAAACTTCCAGTTAGCAGCCCAGTGTTTAACCATTATGCCAGTAGGTTTCCTTTAATTAAAAGTAGAAAAATTAATGCAATTACCAAATAAGTATCAGAACCATCTGCACAAGGACTAGTCTAGGTAGAAACGGGTATAAGGTTCAGGAATGCCCTTCAAGAATTTGCATTCTATTTGAGAAAAAAAGATCTAAATAGACAATTAAAAGCACAAAGATACACGTAAGATATACTCTTGAAACACAGATGAATGAGTGGTCTATTTTGGCTAAAATGATTAGGAAAAGTTTAAATACAGAGTTGGGGTTTAGCAAGGTCTTGAAACTGGAATGTATTT
>NW_004444110.1:363531-400689 GCF_000243295.1 Trichechus manatus latirostris
GAACTGCTGACCTTTTGGTTAGCAGCCAAGCTCTTAACCACTGTGCCAACAGGGCTCCAAATAGGTGCTCAGTAAAAGATATTTATCCTTTTTTCCCTCCATGATGGCCTGCTTGGTATTTTGAGTTGTCATATAGTGTATTTGAGTTCCTACCTACAGTTTATGGGCTTAACCCCAAGGAGTTTTCAAAAAAAAAAGATTATGTTATGGCAACCCTACGATACTAATACATCATCCAAACCCTTTGCCATTGAGTCATTTCTAACTCAGAGTGATCCTATAGGATAGGGTAGAACTGCCCCATAGGGTTTCCAAGGAGCAGCTGGTAGATTCAAACTGCTGACCTTATGGTTAGCAGCCAAGCTCTTAACCACTGCGCTATCAGGGCTCCATTACTGGTGAAGGGTTACATTACTGGTCAATAATCTAAACTTTCTCTTGCTTTACAAATTGTAGAATCAATATATAAGGTGCGGAAGAATTAATTGGGCTCATAGAACAAATTATAAACAGAATCACTCCTGACAATTTAAAAGCAAAATTACAGTTGACAAGAGTTGGAATATGAAAGGGGAAGAGTGTAGATGAAGAGTAGCCTCTCTAGTACCCTCATCTTTCAAAATGAGGAAGCTAGAGATTCTTTCCATAGTTGTTTAAATGAGAAATAGCAATATAAATATATTACTTAAAGTTACACAGGTAACCGCGAGTGTAACTAAGAAGAGTAACATAAATATGTGATCAGGAGTGTGAAAGAGATGAAAGGTAAATGGAGTGAATGAGCTAAATCACCATGTATCACAGTAGAATTCAATTTAAAAAATTCAATTGATGAATAAGGAAATAAAGTTTAGGTGTATTATTTAGAAATATAGATGTAACTACCTGAAAAAAAATAATACACTGGAAACTGATAAAAATGTTATAAGTTTTTTACCCCCACCCCCAAAATGGGGAATGAATGGGGGTGGGAAAGTGAAGGGATACGGACTTCTGCTTTTCCTGATAAAATTTATTTGTACTACTTGACTTATAAACTTTAATTTATTGCTTTGATAAAAACAAGAAGATTTTTGTTGAATAAAAAGTTATTTCTATAGTCCAAATAAAGTAATTGTTTCCAGAAAAAGGGTAGCAGCAGGAATGGAAATGAGGGGGCAGACATGATAGACACAATGAAAGGAGACTTGTCTAGACTTGATATCATTAACTCAACGTGAATCACAAAAGAAAGAGAGGATGTAAAAATATTCCCTAAGTTTTGAGACTGAATGAGTGGAAGGCGTTTACAGCCACTACCCAAAACAAGGAATTTGAGAGGGTAAGCTCGTATTTTGTTTTTGTTGTTTTTATTTATCAGCACTCTCCTCATTTCCATCCTAAGTTCGCCATTTTCTTTTGTCCTGATTTTCTACCCCTTCCTGCCTTCTCTTCTTTGCTTTTGGGCAAATGTTGCCCTTTTGATCTCATATAATTGATTGTTCTAAGGAGCACATTCCTCTCGGGTGTTATTTTATCAGCCTGCCTATGGTTTGTCTGAAAGGTAGTCTCTGGGAATGGCTTCAGTTCCAGTTCAGAAGGGTGTCTTTAGGGCCATAGTCTCTGGGGTTCCTCCAGTCTCTGTCAGATCAGTAAGTCTGGTCTTTTTTGTGAGTTTGATTTTTTGTTCTATAATTTTTCTCCTGCGCTGTCTGGGACCCCTCTGTTTTGATCCCAGTCAGAGTGGTTGGAAGTGGTAGCTAGGCACCATCTAGTTCTTCCGGTCTTGGAGTCATATAGGCTGTGGTTCATGTGGTCCATTAGTCCTTTGGACTAACTGCTCCCTTGAGTCTTTGGTTTTCTTCACTCCCCTTTGCTCCAGATGGTAAGGGACCAGTAATTGTATCTTAGACGGCCACTCGTGAGCTTTAAGACCCCAGACACTACTCACCAAAGTAGGATACAGAATTTTGTCATTATGAACTGGGTTGTGCCAACTGACATAGATGTCCCCTGCATCTATGGTCCTTCACCTTCACAAGCTTGTATTTTGGAGATATGGTGAGTGTATTCTTGACATTTGTGTATGAGGAGATAACAGGAGAAGTAATTTAAAATTTTAAAAGCATTCCTTCATTTCAAATATCAAAACCTAGCAGGCAAATTCCTTCTGCAAAAGGGATCCTTTTCCCCACGTGAGCCTCTGGGTGTATATTTAATAGTTGACAAGTAACAAAATTAGAGGGAAATGTGTATCATCCATAGAAAGTATCCAAAGATTTTACAAAGGAAGGAGACTTGCTCCATGCTCCATTGAAAGGATGAGAGCTGGAGAGGAGGTGGGAATCAGACTACTGAATATTATGGGTGAAAGAATAAACCAGTGCTTTAGAAAACACGCTGAATGTCCTACTCCACGGGATAGAGGGTGATTCTTACTTACCGAGTGACAAATGAGTAACTAAGCAGGGGATCAAAATTTAGATTTACTTTTTGTCTGAATGTTGGGGTGAGGAAGATTGTGTGACAATGAAAAACAAAAAAGTTCAGTGTTAACAGAAGTTTGAATTTTGAATGTGATGGAAAGAAGTTTATATCAATCGCGCCACCAACTGGGCACAAGACAAGACCGCAGGAGGCTTGTAACAGGAGGTTCTTCAGAGCTCTACAGAGAGAGAGAAATAGAGAAAGAGCTAGAAGAGGAAATGGAAAGCGAGAAGGAGAAAGAAAAAACGTGTCCCAGGTATTTTTAATAATTAAAATTAGATATAAGTACAAAATCAAGTAACGAAATGTTTTTCCCCATTTTTGTTAGTTAAACCAATTAACTAAAACATATTATTTGGAGGTTCCCCTGATTCTCCCCCAGAGCTGAGAACGTAGGATGTAGAAAGCTGGAAAGATCGTTGCTCCTACACTAACAAAAGAGAAAATTCTGAATATACTACAAAATCACAACTTTTCTTGAAACCATCTGTGGTAGGCAGAATAATGGTCCCCTACAAATGTTTATGTCCTAATCTTGGAACCTGTGAACATGTTACCTCACATGGTAAAAGGGACTTTAAGGGTGTGATCTTAAGATGGGGAGATAGCCTGAATTATCCATGTAGGCCCACTGTAATCACAAAGGTCCTTATAAGGGTGAGAGGGAAGCAAGAGTCAGTCAGAGAAGGGTGTTCCTAAGTTTTGTATCAATGTTTTCTTTGCTTCAGAAGAATTTAGTTTTCTTTTTTTTCCCCCTTACGCACTATAAGGAAACCCTGGTAGTGTAGTGGTTAAGTGTTATGACTGCTAACCAAAAGGTTGCCAGTTCAAATCTACTAGCTGCTCCTTGGAAACTCTATGGGGCAGTTTGACTCTGTCCTATAGGGTCACTGTGACTCAGAATCAACTCGACAGCAATGGGTTTGGGTTTTTTATACACTGTAAGAGTTTAAATAGTTTTAGAGTATCTGCTTTTCCAAGGTCTGGTACAATATTCTCATCCCTTTGGGACTGATTCTTTAACAATTTTCTCTACTTTTTCCATTGAAATTTGTGTAGATTTTTTAATGTATCTTTTGTATCTTTTATCATACTCGTTGATTTACGTTTTTCTAGAAAAATAAAGCCATTTCATCAAGTTCCCAAATTCGTTTGCATAGAATTGAGCATATATTCATATCATTTAAGAATTTTTCTCTGCATTTGTGATTATCACTTCTTTTGTTTTCTTCTTTTCCTTGATTTGATTAAGTAATGATTTATCTATTTCATTATTTTCTTCTTAAGAACTAGGTTTTTCTACAGTGTTTGTTTTCTGACTTATTTTCTGTTTTAATCTATTATTTCCTTATTGCTGTTATCATTAATTTTTGTTCATTCCTCCAGCTCTTTATGCTTATTTCATTTATTTTCATCCTGATAATTAATAGAAATATTTAAGATTATGCATTTTTCTCTGGAAACCACTTAGAAGTACCCCTAAAATAATTTTAGTGTTTTTGCAATTTCTATTTTCTAGATAATTTGTAGTTTTATTTTTATTTCCTCTATTTCCTGTTCTACTTAAAGCTCATTTAAAAAGTGTTATTTTTTATTTCAAAATATTAGGGATTTTTATATATTCATTTTTTGGTAAAGATAATGAATTCTGTTTTATTGCACTGTAGTCAGGGAATATTGTCTGTTTCTCAATTTTAGAATTTTTGGAAATTGTCTCTATGGATACTTAATACTAATATGATTCTTGTTCTCCTTGTGTCCACTGTAGTTTTTACTTCAAAAAAAATTGAAGACTTGTTTTTTGGTATACAGTCTTCACTATGGCTTGCACACTGTATCATTTAAAAATGACTTTGTCTTTTATTTTTTCTGAATTCAACCATGTCTGAGTTCTTTTGCTGTAGTTTTTTCACTAGTCCTTCTAGCACTTTCTTAAAGACGGTCTCATAGAAACAATATTGACCGAGTTACTGCATGTTCAAATGTTTTTTGCCTTCATACTTTAAAATAAAAGCCTGTCTGGTTATTAGTTTCTTGGGTCACAATTCTTCCTTGAGAATTTAGAAATGCTGCCCTACTGTATTAGCATTGGATGTTACTGTGGACAAGTCTGAGGCTAACCTGAATTTTAGTGAATCTTCAGGCCTCATTGCCTGAAAGAGTCTTTATCTTTACTGTTTAAGACAGTGACTCTCAATGCTGACTCTGCTATGTCAATTTTTCTGGGGACCTGGTTTGTCCTATCAAATTACAGATTAAATTCTGTCATTTCTGAAAATTTTTATTGAATTATATAAAATTATTTATTTTATATATGTTATGTTTTATTCCTTTATTTCCATGTTAAGTTTTTCCATTATGTTTATGTTGGTTCTTATTTTTCTGTTTTAGCTATAATTTTCTAGAATCTTTTAACTTGTTTAAACTACCCATGTCATTTCTCATGTTTTTTATACATCTTTTATCTCTCTCTTACATTTTCAACAGTGCCTTTTCTTTTACCCTCGAGTTCACCCTCGTTTTTGTGATTTTTTTTCTATTTTTTTCACATTTCATCTCCTGTTTTTTCACTTTCTCTTCCCTAAGTTTTTTGTTCTCTTCTTTGTGCACTTACTCAATAAAGGCAAGTGTTTGTTTACAGCCAAACGTTTGGTCACAATTTTCACTGTGTTCCTGGCTAGCAGGAACTTTCCTTATGACCTACATTCATTAAGTGAGTTATTCTGAGTATTACTTTTCCACGTCAGTGAAGACAGGCTGCTCACACTGCGAGTTTCTCTCTAACCACCCGCCACCACCACCACCATCTCAACGGCCACCACCACCATTCTGCACATACAGCTTGTCTGTGTGGTTCCTTTTCAACCCTTTCTTTGCTTCTCAAATCCAGACCACGGCCAGTGAAGCAGAAGCACCCACCAAAGTCTCTGCCCCTTCTTCCAGTAGCAGGCAAAGGATCTGAGGCTGTATCTCTAAGTGAGACCCTTACCTTAGAGACCTGCATGCTGCCATCTCTCTCTCTGAGACCTGCAATTCCAGGCATACTCTCTGCTTTCTCCCAGTTTGGTCTTTACTAATTTTGGCAACTCTTTCCTATTAATTTATGATTCAGGGCTTCAGATTCATTGTTTCTCATGCTCTTTATTATTTTAGATAATTTCCAATAAAGAAAAGTTGACTTTAACACATCAATTTTCAAACCAGAAGTTTTCCCTTTGCATTTAGATCTTATTCCCACTGGGAGTGGTGAAACCATGACAGATATGCAATCATTGCCTCCCTTTGAGCCCTTGGCAGAAACTGCTAATTAATCAGGACTCTATTCCACACTGAGATGAGACATGCCTCAGTATCCCACCCTAGCCAACATTAAACAGTGACTACCAGCTAACTCAGCGTTAGCATGCATAGTGAAACTTACTTGTCGTCCTTGGGTGGAAAATTATCTGTGAAGAGGCTTAGCTCAAGTCCCAGTTCTTCTTTTTAACATGTTGTATTAAATTGGAAAATCAAAACTTCTGTTTCTTCATATGTAAATAAATAAAATTCAAAGTAAATAATTTTGAAGGTCTATAAAACGGTGTGAATACTACCATCAGAACCTGTCTAACTTCAGGGTGTATAAAGTGACTCAAGATCAGTCTAAGGCTGATTCCCATGAGGTGAAGGTCAGACATACATCTGTTCTCCAATCTTTTCACCAATTCTGACACCAGCCATCCCTCCCATGGCACTACTTCTCTGCTGGGTTCAATAATCTGTTGCAATGGCCACAGAGACTTCAGGTACCATACTTACAGTTAAGTGGTTTAATAAGGAAGCAACAGGGTACAACTGGGGATCAGGATTAACAGGTTACAGCTCAGGATCAGGAAGCACGTAAGCAAAGTCTGGAGGGCTCCCCTGAAGAGGTGAGCACATCCCTCTTTTAGTGCAGGACAGCTCTCTCAGCTCCGCAGCTATGCAAGCAAGCAGGCCCTTCTCTCTGCCAGGCACACCGTCTCTCAGCTCTCCAGGCCTCCTCTTGGCCCCCTCAGGACAGGCTCCTCTTGGCCCTGCAGTCTGTCTCTGCTGCAGGGCCCCTTCCAGGCCTGTCGCTGTCTTCAGTGTTACAGCCCTTGGTTACTCTACATCCCCCCTTTGGTTTATAACAAGCATTTCAAACTTAGCATGTCATGATTTTTCCCCAGCCTCCTATTTCCCCCTCAGTCTCCACATCTAAGTAAATGGCTCCACTATTCACCCAACTGCTCAGGACAAAAATGTAGACATTATCTTTACTCCTCCTTTCCTTTACCCTCTATCCAAATGTTTCATCATCAAGTTTTATTGATCTGACCCCCACTTTTTATTGATTTAATCTATCCACTTCCCTTGATTTCCACAACTATCACCCTAATCCAAATCACCTTCATCTTCCATTTGTATTATGATAGGGCCAAACAGGAGCCCTGGTGGTGCAGTGGTTAAGAACTCAGCATCTAACCAAAAATGTCAGCCGCTCGAATCCACCAGCAGCCCCTTGGAAACCCTATGGAGCAGTTCTCCTCTGTCCAATAGGGTTGCTATGAGTTGGAACCGACTCGACAGCAACAGGTGTGGTTTCAGTTTTTTTGAGGGCCAAACAGATCTCCTTCCGCTTTTGCCCCAATAATCCATTCTCTACACAGAAGTCAGATTGTTCTTTCTAAAACACAAATCAGGTTGGACTTAAATAGATATATGTTCTATACTGGAGAATGTTCCATGTACACTGGAGAAGAATATGTATTGTGCTGCTGTTGGGTGATATGTTCTATATATGCCTGCTAGGTCCAGTTGGTTAACAGTGTTATTCAGGTCTTCTGTATCTTTAATTTTCTTTCCAGTTGTTCTATTCTTGGAAGTGGTGTATTAACATCTCCTACTATTACCATACCAAAAAGAACTGGTCAACGTTCAACCATTTCAGGAGGGAGCATATGATCAAGAACCAATGGTATTGAAGGAAGAAGTCCAAGCTGCACTGAAGGCACTGGTGAAAAATAGGACTCTGGGAATACCAACTGAGATGTTTCAACACACGGATGTAACACTGGAAACCAGCCAACTAGAAGAGATCCATATTTATGCCTATTCCAAAGAAAGGTGACCCAACGGAATGCGGAAATTATTGAACAGTATCATTAATATTACACGCAAGTAAAATTTTGCTGAAGATCATTCAAAAGCTGTTGCAGCAGTACATCAACAGGGAACTGCCAGAAATTCTAGCTGAATTCCAAAGGGGACGTGGAACCAGGGGTATCATTGCTGATGTCAGATGGATTTTGGCTGAAAGAGAATACCAGATGTTTACCTATGTTTTATTGACTATGCAAAGGCATTCAACTGTGTGGATCATAACAAATTATGGACAACATTGTGAAGAATGGGAATTCCAGAACACTTATTTGTGCTCATGAGGAACCTGTACATAGATCAAGAAGCAGTCATTTGAACAGAACAAGGGGATACTGCGTGGTTTAAAGTCAGGAAATGTGTGTCAGGACTGCATCTTTTCACGATACTTATTCAATCTGTATGCTGAGCAAATAATCCAAGAAGATGGACTATACGAAGAACAACTCGGCATCAGGATTGGAGGAAGACTTATTAACAACCTGTGATATGCAGATGATACAACCCCGCTTGCTGAAAGTGAAGAGGACTTAAAGCACTTACTGATGAAGATCAAACACCACAGCCTTCAGTATGGATTACACCTCAACATAAAGAAAACAAAAATCCTCATAACTGGACAAAAACCCTCACAACTGGACCATCATGATAAATGGAGAAAATACTGAAGTTGTCAAGGATTTCATTTTACTTGGATCCACAATCAACAATCATGGAAGCAGCAGTCAAGAAATCAAACGATGTATTGCACTGGACAGATCTGCTGCAGAAGACCTCTTTAAAGTGTTAAAAAGCAAAGATGTCACTTTGCTTTGAGGACTAAGGTGCGCCTGACCCAAGCCATGGTATTTTCAGTCACCTCCTATGTATGCAAAAGCTGGACAATGAATAAGGGAGATCAAAGGAAAATTGACGCATCTGAATTATGGTGTTAATGAAAAATACTGACTATACCATGGACTGCCTGAAGAACAAACACATCTGTCTTGGAAGAAGTACAACCAGAATGCTTCTTAGAAGTGAGGATGGTGGGACTTTGTCTCATGTACTTTGGACATATTATCGGGAGGGACCAGTTCCTGGAGAAGGGCATCATGCTTGGTAAAGTAGAGGGTCAGTGAAAAAGAGAAAGACCGTCAACAAGATGGACTGACACAGTGGCTGCAACAATGGGCTCAACCACAGCAATGATTGTGAGGATGGCAGAGAACCAGGCAGTGTCTTGGTCTGTTGTACATGGGGTCACTATGAGCTGGAACCAACTCAGTGGCACCTAACACAACATTCTTTTTTCATATTAAATTTAGAATCAGCTTGCCTAGTTCCAAAAAGAAAAATCAAAAAACAAAAACAGAGGTATCACAATAAATTCACAGCAAAAGCTGAGCAAAGGGTCACAAACTGTTTAAATATAGCAGATTTTAATGCTCACTCTTTCATATCTTTTGAAGCATGACAAATAATCAAGGGCTTATATTTAAAGTCAGTGAACTATTAAATAAAAAGAACTTTTTGAAACATACTATCTAAGATCTTTCCTATGAAAAGTAATTGATTCTTAACCTGGCTCTGCATCAGAATTGCCCACGGGGCTTTTGAAAAAATCCAATGTCATATTTACACATAATTTTTAAGGCTTCCCTGGATATTCTGATGAGCAGCCAATTTTGTGAAAAAACATTATGATCACTATTTTAAAATTTTCAAAGGGAGAAGGAGTACATTTTATAAAAATACCTTCTTGTCAAGGGCAATCACTTTATCACTTCTGTTTTAAAAAATATGTCTGTCAGGGTGTACGTATTATTATACCAACTGAAGAGGAAATTTGAAAGCAGAAAGAAAACTGGAAGGTAAATATTAGAAGAGATCAACTGCTGCTTTCTAAAAGCTATTTCCCTTTTTTATTTCACAGAAGGTAGCAGACGGTAGGTAGGAAAAACAAGTGGAAGGTAGTGCTCTGGATTTCTAAGTTTTAAAATTAGTGTTTCTATCAAGAACTAGCACCCCAAGCATCACCTTAACAGAAGCCCAAATCAGCATGCTGCAGATAAATCAGATTCCCCCTTCAACCTCATTCCATGCTGCTGTGGAGGAGAAAAATACATAGTCTGTGGTACGGCAATTCAAGCCTTTCACCCAAAAAGCCAACTGTAAATTCAGTTCTCAACTAGCACCACTGTCAATTGATGAGCCTGAAAAAAAGATAATAATATCACTGTTAAATAAATACTCTAAACACACACACACACACATAATTCAGGGGAAAGGAAATGTTTATTATCATTAATCTTCTGAATGCAACCACCATAATTTTGTAGGTTTAATTCAGTAGCGAACGGATTAAGAACACTTCCGGGAGTTCACAATTTCCAGACTAAGGTTCCGGTTAAGGTAATATGGTTATCCATTTCATATAAATGGAGTTGTACAAAAAGGCTAAAAGCAGTCTGACTTCTTAAAGGAAAACATAAATGACCCAGACTCTAGACTTAGTAATGTAAGTATACGTCAGTACTATAAAAGTCAAAGAGATAGATCTCAATTGAAGATCAAAAAGAAGCATAGGTATGTACTTCTGCAGCATGTACATTTTGGTCATTAGCATCCTAGTATGAATAAGGCAACGTGTCAAGCGCTAGCATACAAAAGTGCGGCTGGATGTGCTGGAGTCGGCGGCCGGCACAGAGCAGGGTCTCACCAGGAGGCGTGTCAGTCTTCTCCTCCACAGAGCAGCAGCAGGGCTTTCTTATAGTCCCCAGATGTATCGTTCTGAAACCCAAATGGACTCAGTTAACCTCCACGAGTCACAGAAGCCACAGAAAACAAAACACTAAGAAATCTATGGTACCAATTTTAATCATATGATTTTTTTCTTCCAAGTGGGTAATCTCTGTGTGTGTGACTTCCACATCAGGAATGTTAGACAGGGAGTTGTCTATCAATGTAACTTATGTTTAACTTTCTAACTTAAAGACACAGTACTCTCAAAGACAGTGAAGTACGTTCTTCCCTCTACTAATACAGAGAACAGGGAAAACGACCTGCTCTCACTTCTAACAACTATATTAAATTCAAGCTTTCTAAATAATCTCTAAATTTCTAATACATAGTATGTATCTGGCTAAGGGGGGGTGGCAAATGAAGCCCTGGTGGCGCAGTGGTTAAGCACTTGGCTGCTAACTGAAAGTTCGGCAGTTGGAACCCACCAGCCGCTCCGAGGGAGATGTGGCAGTCTGCTTCCGTAAAGACGACAGCCTTGGAAACCCTATGGGACAGGTCTACTCTGTCCTACAGGGTCGCTGAGTCAGAATTGACTGGACGGCAGTGGGTGTCTTTTGGAAGGGGGCAATGCTGGGGCCGCCTGACTGTGACGGCTTTGCCTCAAAGGACACGTTCGCCTCGACTTGCCTCAGACAGATGTGCATGATAAACTAAGAAAATGTCTGGAGCTACGAGAGCAGAGGGGAACTCTCTATCTAGTACGTTTCAGCCCAGCCACACCACCACACACTAAGTTAAAAGCTTGCTTAATTGAGATCCTGCTTTACACATGGACCACATTACCCTTTGTTAAAAAAAAAGAAGTAAAAAAGCTAAAAGACCTTAAGCCAAATTTAATTCGCCAGAGAGTCCTTTGTTTTTAAAAGGACAAAAATGATAGTGATACCTACGCTCTTTACTTACTGCAAGAATGACCTGCTGGGTTCTTTCCTGATCTAAGAACAAATAAATGCCAGAGGCAAGGTGATAACAGACAATAAAGAAATGAAAAACTGATCTGAAACAAAGGAGGAATAGTAAAAACAGCTGGAACTAATAAAAGAGAGACAGACAAACACATCATTATCATGGGCAAGGGGCTGAGTTTCCTGAGTCACTTCCACCAAGAAACCAAACCCATTGCCATCAAGTCAATTCCACCTCACAGTGACCCCACAGGACAGAGAAGAACTGCCCCATAGAGTTTCCAAGCAGTGGCTGGGGGATTCAAACTGCTGACCTTTTGGTTATCAGGCAAGCTCTTAACCACTGCACCAGGAGTTCACGATTTCAAGGCTAAGGTTCCGATTAAGGTAATACGCTTATCAATTTAATGTAAATGAGGTTTTACAAAAAGGCTAAAAGCAGTCTGACCTCTTAAAGGAAAATACAAATGACCCAGACTCTAGACTTAGTAACATAAATAAAATTCCAAATTATTTAATATGAAAACTATCATCACATGTTCTATTACATCAAAGATGCTCTTCTTCTAAACCAAATACCACTACTAAATCATGCTTTTAAGATCACCAAGAGCCTCAGCAAGTATCCTAGCTTTCACTAGGGAGCCATCCCCCTTACATTAGTAAACAGTATCCAAGCTTTATAACACATAGCTCTAAGCACATCACTAAAATGTTAAACTTCACACAAGAATTGGGTTGTTCCACTCTGTACCTTGCACTGCTCTACACTGGTCTGCTTTAGATTTCTAAATATAATTTAAAGAGTTTCTATTACCCAGGAGTCCCTCGATAGTGTATACAGTTAATGTGCTTGGCTCCTAACCGAAAGGTTGGCAGTTTGAACCCACCCAGAAGCACCTCGGAAAAAAGGCCTGGCAATCTCCTGAAAAATCAGCCCCTGGAAACCCCATGGAGCACCGTTCTAATCTGACACACATGGAGTCACCAGGAGTCAGAATCAATTGGACAGCAACTATGTGTTTTTGTTTTTCCTATTACCTTAATCATGGAATAAAGAGAGGTGGCAAAATTCTTCCTGAACTCCTTTCTTATGTTAAATAGATCAATCTCACTCCTGGAAACCACAATTCTGATGAGGGTATGGTCATCTGTCCCAGCTCCCTTCACACAAGAAAAAGAGAAAAGCACACTGTTTAAAAACTTCAATTACAGCATCAAACTCCCCTGAGTTGGGGTGAATCAATAAAGTAAAACAATTTAGTAGAATTGAGCTACATGTTTTAGATTAAAAATATATATATCCCAAAATCTATTATCTAAAACATGATCAAATAATAACTAGATCAGATAAGAATAATAGCTGGCAAGATAAATTAACTAGAAGACTCAAGGTATCCACTTACCTTCATAGCACAGTAGAGGGCTTCTGCAAGGTAGGCAGGTATACTTCGAATAGATTTTACTAAGAAAATAAATAATACAATGTTCAGATGTTATTCTGATATGAAGAACCAAACCCAAAAGCCAAACCCACTGCCATCAAGTCTATTCCGACTCATAGTGACCCCATAGGGTTTCCACGGCTGTAAATCTCTACAGACATAGACTGCCACATCTTTCTCCCACAGAGCTGCTGGTGGTTTCAAACCACCGAGCTTTCGATTAGTAGTCCATTGCTTTAACCACTGCACCCCCACAACTCAGGGATTTAGTAATTAAAAATAAATAGCTACCTAATGCCTATAGCTCTATTTCTATAAAAGTAACAAATGAAGGCACTGCTCATTTGCAAGCTAATCTGATCTCCTCACTCACCAAGTTAGTATCTTAGATACTAGCTTGAGTTTTCCTTGGAGTTTTGAGTTACATAGAAAGGTATGTAGGACAAAGGTCCAAGATTTTTCTATGCCTCTTTGTTCTATGGGTACTTCTTTTATGCAGCGTTTGGGCATCCTGAGATTGTTACCATGCCTTATCTTATTGGTCCCCAACATGTTATACAAACATCTTGGAGGTTTTCATTCCAAGACTCTCAAGCAAATGATACAAGATTACTACTCTACCTTTTTTTAAAATATTTTATTGTGTTTTAGGTGAAAGTTTACACAACAAATCAGGTTCCCATTTAACAATTTTTATGTAAGTTGTTCAGTGACATTGGTTACAGTTTTCACAATGTGTCAGCATTCTCATTATTTCCATTCTGGTTGTTCTGTTTCCATTAATCTAGCTTCCCTGCCCCTCCTTACCTTCTCATCTTCGCTTTAGGGTAAATGTTGAACATTTGGCTTCATATAGTTGATTATTTAAGGAAGCACAGTACTCACAGGTGATACTGTTTATTTTATAAGCCCATCTATTATTTGGATGAAAGGTGACCTCCAGGAGTGGCTTCAGTTCCAAGCTCAAAGGGTATCTTAGGGCAATAGTCTTGGGAGTTTCTCTAGTCTCCATCAGTCCAGTTCAGTCTGGCCTTTTTTAGGAATCTGAGTTTTGTTCTACATTTTTCTCCCACTCTATCTGGGACCTTCTTGTGTCCCTGGTCAGAACAGTTGGTAGTGGTACCTGGGCACCATCTAGTTCTTCTGGTCTCAGGCTAGATGAAGCCCTTCTACCTAATCTTTGACAAATCTTGGACTATCGTCCTATAATCTTAATCTAGGTACTCTTTAATACTGATGATTCACATAGAGCAGCATGAGATTTATTCATTTCAGTAGATAAACTAATACACAAAAAGCATATCTTCTCTGAACATGCATATGCCTAATGTAGACTAGGGATACTTAAACCTTAGTCAGCTTAGCTTCAGAAAACATATCACATGAAAATTCCTTATATACAAAAATAACAATCCTTGAATTGTGGGCGTTTTTATTTCCCCTTTTCTGGTGCTTAAGAAAAACATCCGCTAGTAACTAAAAATGTGATAATTTTAATGTGTATTCTAATAATGAAGAGGTTGTCTGAAAGTTTTCTAGTGAAAGTTCATTAACTGCATACACAAATGAAAGGTTCTTTAGTGCTGATTCATGCACACCTTTAGCTTTTCCTCCAGAAGACATAAAGCACAAAAACTTCAGCCTATCACCAATACTCGGAACAAACATGTTTATCTGAGAGAGGTTCACTCCAGATCCTATGAAAACTAGGACCACCAGAAACTCACAAACTAGATCCTCCCTGGATTTGGAGGGTATATACTACTACAATCAATTGCACAAACTCAGTTCTCCAATTTTTCCAGATTATTCTGAATATTCAGCTAAAATAAAATTCTAAATTATTTAATATGAAAACTACTATCATCACAGATTCTGTTACATCAAAGATGCTCTTTTTCTGAACCAAATACCAATTTCTCAGTCAGTCTCAAAGTCAATTCTAAATTCCACAGGTATCAGGAATAACATTTACAAGCCTCTAAGATAATGTCCACAACTTTTCCGATTCAGAATGAAGTAGAAATTTCAGTGCAGCTTCAAAATAAACTTAAAATAATTGTTAGTATTTCCATAGCATTATCAGATAATCATGAATTTCCAATATCAAAGCAGACTTTTTTTTGGGTTAGAAATTTAGGAGTTTGCTTCACCCAAATGTCCTGTCAAGCTCTTCTTTTAATTAAGAAATAGGTGATTATTTTTAGATACAGCCTCAACTGAATAGAATACTTTAGTTCTTATCACCATAAATATATATACACTGTAAAGTTACCTACCAACAGCAAGGAGTAGTTGTTCCAAATTACCGGAAGTCTCCCGGTCAATGGTTTCTTCAATTTGAAATCCTGATATAGTCATGTATTTGTCAAACACTAGAAAAAATAAAGGTGATTTCTTAATCACATAAAGATCACTCTTTCCTGAAAGAAGATATTTACTCTGACCAGGTGTTGTCCTACCCAACACAAATCTCCCCTTGTTCCTTGCTAACAGAACCCTCACTGCGTTCAGAGCCTCAATGGGCCAAGCCCCAAGCAATAGATTATGAGAGCTCTACATTCACTGATTTTCCAGCACCCCTGTCTAGTTATAGCGATGGAGACCTAGAGGGAAATCTGCTAGAGGGGATTCTGAGAACTATTTCTCTTTCTTGATTAAAAAGTGATAGATGGACATGACTAGTTAACTGCTTCCTTTTCTTCCTACTGTGAAAATGTTTGATGTGTTTGGAGCTACAGCAGCCATATTGCGATGATGAGGTAATAAGCATAAGGAAGAAAATCAAAACACTAAGGACAGTGGAGCAGAAAAGCAGAAAGAGCCCAGGGCCTGACAAACCAGACATGAAATTCTATGGACAGAAATAAACCCCAATTTTCAAAGTCACTCTTAGCACAGCTGTCACTTGCCACTGAACTCATTCCCAACTAATAGCACAAGTACTGGTGGCAATCCAGAGATTAGGTCTTAGATACCACTGTCTAGGAAAAACTACTTGTAGTGAGCTACTACCCAGTGGCTTGTGACGACAAGAGAAAGAGCCTAGAGGCCTGACTGCCCTCACTACCCTGATACAGAAAAGCAAATGAGGACCTCTAGTTTTATAAAACCTACAATAGCAGCAAAGAGAATTACAAGATTTCTCAGGGTGGCCAAACGTAAGGAAGAAAGAAAAAAATCATTCATTCAATAAGTACCTGCTATGTAACTATTTCGGCATACTGGTTCATGCACTTACAAAATTAACTAAAGCACCTATTCTATACACATTTTTCACTCACCCCTCCTCAAATGAGACACGCTGCGTGTTCCAAAGATCGTGATAAACTTTTCTTCATCCGTCCCCCATTTGAGTTCCCCAGCTTGAAACAAAGCCTGTGAAAATTTCAATCTCAATTAGTAGAAGATTCCTCTATCCCATTCCCAAGTTTTTAATCACACTTTTTAAATTTACTAAATATTAATTCAACTGATTCATCATCATATACTCTGCCATTTCCAATATTTCATACTCTAAAACTCAGATCACTAATTTGGAGCTACCTGGGAGCTTGCTTTGGATGAAAGCAATAATGCAGAGCAATAGGGCAAGGCTAAATGTTCCCAAAATGTCTACCAAGTTACAGTCTTTCAGGAGTAGGGGCCCAGGCTGGCGGAAATTTCTGACTGCCTCATTGTTGATACCTCCATTTGCAGACTGAGGAAGAAATTAGCTGGGAGCTAAGTTGTCTGCATTTTCTGTTTTGCTTGTACTATGTCAACAGCACACATAAAAAGCCAACTCCGTATTTTCTCTTTACAACTGAGATCTAATCAAAGCTGGGTATAAAACATTTTCATATTTCTAAAAGATCACAACAAATTGTTAAAAGGTAGTGAATGTAGCACAGCGCCTGGCATGTAGCAGGCACTTAATACTTGCTGAATAGTTTGAGTGCCCATATTTACTTTTTGACATGGAAAGGAATATCTACCTTCCAGTGTTCATATCACTGCCAAAAAAATAAAATTATATACATTGTCATTAAATCTCTAAGTCCACTTACTGAGATATGAATAATTTATTAAAACCCAAAGAGTCAGTCTTTAAAATACTATACGTACTACCCTTTTAATTATTCATTTCAAGATAAATATACTTATTAAACCAAGATGAATGCCATTTTCTAAGGCTGCTATCTGGAGCTGTCCTTATGTCCACAAGCAGTAAACCAACCAGAAAAGGAGAATAGCATGTGTCTGGACTTAGAAGTTCTGACTGCAGTATGTTTAAGAATGAAGGCTATGACGGTATAGATCGTTTTTTTATTTTCAGAGAATAAAGAAAAGATAAGACTCACAACCTTACACTCAATTTTCAAATTAATGATAAAAATAAATAATACCATTCTGGTCATGTGAACATGCTCTTCAAACCGAAAGACAGTACTATGAAAACGAGGATCACGTAAGTTATCTTTAAAACTACGCAACTTTCTTAGAATGACTTTCTGATCTGACTACAAAAATAGCACATGTTCACTGAGAAGTGTTGTAAAACAGAGGGGAAAAAAAAACACAAGTAAGAATTACCATTAATAGAAAAATCCTGAGGATGCTGGTTACTACTTCGAGTATATTTTCTTCATAAAGATATACACAAACACACACACACACACACACAAACACTTAAAAGGGGGGACGGCTCATCCTGTCCAACACTGCAGGCACTGCTGAAGCATTCATTTTTATCATCTATTCCATATTTCTAAGAAATTTTCTCTAGTAGGTGTAACAGTTAAGGTTGTTATATGGGAATAACTGACTATCAGCTATTTTTTTACTATAATCTCTTAATCTTGGAAAATTTATGTTTGGGATCAATATCTATTCTAAAATGATTATTAAGTAAATCCTACACAATAATTATAGTGGCATCTTCATATTAGCCCGTTACTGTCAAGTCAATTCTGACTCACAGCAACCCTTATAGGGCAGAGAACTGCCCCATAGGGTTTCCAAGGAGCGACTGGTAGATTCAAACTGCCAACGTTTTGGTTAGCAGCCGTAGCTCTTAACCACTGCACCACCACAGCAATGGTATTTGTTTTGTTTTGTTTTAACCTGAGGATTCTTTCTTCTGAATTAGGACGTCCAATATCCATGGCAATTTTCTAGATGAAGGACCCACTGCATCTCCTCACCCTCTCCCCTTCCTGCCAAACTCACTGCCATCAAGTCCATTCTGACTCATGGTGACCCCAGGTGTGTCAGAATAGAACTCGGCTCTATAGGATTTTCACGGCAGTGACCTTTCAAAAGCAGATCACTAGGCCTTTCCTCTGAGGCACCTCTGGGTGGGTTCGCACTGCCAACCTTTAGATTAGCAGCCCAGCATTTAACCTTTCATGTCACCCAGGTGACCCCCTCCCCACCTTCCTACAGAGTGGGCTTACTGTTCGGCCCAAGTACAGTTTGATAACTGCTGGTTCAGTGCAAAGTACAGGGGCTTTGGGGACAAGGAAATCTGGTCCTTTATCTGGGACTAACCAGTGAGATCTTAGATGAGTTAGTTAATTTTTTCTTGAACCTCAATGTCCTCACCTTAAAGGGGGAGTAATAGTACCTGTTTTCACCGAGTTGTTGTTGTTGTTATCAGCTGCCGTAGAGTCGGCCCCCGACTCGTGGCCAGTACATGCACAACAGAACAAAACGCTGCTCAGTCGTGCACTATCCCCATGACCAACTGCAGATCAGACCCTTGTGAGCCACAGCATTTTCACTGGCTGATTTTCAGAGGTAGATCACCAGACCTTTCTTCCTGGTCTTAGTCTGGAAGCTCTGCTGGAACCTGTTCAGCATCATAGTAACAGGCAAGCCTCCACTGACAGACAGGTGGTAGCTGTGCCTACGGCGCACAAAGAATCTGCTTAGTGCCAAGAATCAGCAGAGAGAAAAATTCAAAAGCTTATGAAAGGGATCTTTAGTTGTCTCAGCTTACTCTCATTAAAAAAATCTTAAATTCCTAATCATGGTTAACAATCTAGTTGCCCTTGCTACAATGTATAAATGAGCGTATTTATTTTCATAATGCTGAAAGAATATTCTCAGCAAGTCAATTGTATTAATTAATAACACTACATCTTAAAGAATAAAAGACTAATACCCAGCATAGCATGTTGTCTGTTGCTCCTGGTCGCTGGAATGACAGGGAAAGCCTAGATTCTATTCAAGGGAGGCTTCCAAGTAACTCCATGCGGCAGTTTTCAGACGTACAAAGTTTCCCTTTCAGGGTTCTGAGTAAGCATATCCTCTGCACAATCCGTACGTGACACCTATACGGCGTTTGGAGCCCCTCAGTGGTGCAAACAGTCAAGTACTTGGCTACTAACGGAAGACTGGCTGTTTGAACACACCCCAGAGGCACCTCAGAAGAAAGATCTGCTTCTGAAAAGTCACAGCTGTGAACCTTTATAAAGTGCAGTTCTACTCTGCAACCATGGGGTCTCCATGAGTCGAAAATGATGTGACAGCAACTATGATACAGCATTTCGTTCTCAAAGTGTGGCCCCAGGATCTGCATCCCCTGAAAGCTTGTTAGAAATGCAGACTCTCAGGCCCCACCCCAGACCTACTGAATCAGCATCTGCAGTCTAACAGGATCCCCAGGTGATTCGAAGGCACATTAAAGTTTGAGAAGCACCGCTATATGGTGAGTGCTCTGTGGAGAAAAATCCCTGAAAACGAGGTCATGACGTACTGTTTTCCCACTCTTTGGCCTCACAGTGCAGCAACGGTCTCGTTACATCACCGATTGTGCCAGGAAATCTGCCTATGGCTTTCTAATGCAGACCTGACTGCAGTTATCTGAGACTACTGGAGTTGGCTTTGTTACTGTGACTGCTGAAAAGCATTCAAAACTCCAACTCTTAAGAGTAGGGATGCAAGAATCAGCTCCAGCTCATACTGAAGCCCAACAACTAATGTTTGGTAAGCAGTAAGGTTAGTTGAGAAGACAAGTGTGTGAGGCTGTTCTAGTCTTTCCCCTCAAGAAGGCAGAATTAAGCGGTATCTGTGCTTCCAATGTATATTTAATAAATGCTTTATGTGGCGGAGGAAATGAAAGGGAAGCACTACTGGTCAAGAACACTGGGACTATTGTTCAGTGAAAGGGAAGAGCTTTGGAGTCAGACAGGACTGGGTAAGAATCCCAGCTCCATCACTTACTCGGAGTGGGGGTGAGGGGTGTGGGCTCGTTTCTCAAATCCCTGAGCCTCAGTTTCCTTATCTATAAAAGGGAAATCTTCCTGTCTACTTCAGAGTTATGTACCAATTCACTCATCAGCTATTTTCTGAGGGCCTACTAGGTGCTAGGAGCTGAGGACACAAACTGAACCAACAGAGCAGAGCCCAAAGTGCCCAGGGGAAGGCAGTGTGTGGAAAGGGCTTCGAAAGGAAGTTGGGGTGCCAGAGTCTTTCCTGTAAAAGGCAGCTGGCCCCCACCTGGAAGTCAGTTAGGGTTACCTGAAAAGTATCTAAGCTGAGGACTGACCTTTGAAGAGGAAGTAGCCAGGTGAATGTGGGGGCGGAAGGAGAGACAGCAGAGGCTAGAGGCATCAGTAAGCAAGGAGCAGATAATGAAGGGGTTTAGAAGCCACACTTAGGGGCTTAGATTTTATCCTGAGGACAATGGGAGCAACTGAAGAGTTTTCAAGTTTTAAACACGGATGTGACGTAATAGATTTACATTTTATAAAGCGGTAATGAGGCAAACGGGGCATTGGTGGTTCAGTGGCAGACGTCTCGCCTGCCATGTGGGGGAATTGCCAGCCAATGCTTCTCAGGCACAGCCACAACCCATCTGTCAGTGGAGGCGTGCGTGTTGCTATGATGCTGAACAGGTTTCAGTGGATCTTCCAGACTAAGAAGGCAGGCCTAGCAATCTACTTCTGAAAACCAGCCAACAAAAACACTATGGATCACAACATTCCATTGTGCGCGGTGTCGCCAAGAGTGGGGGACGGACAACCACAGTGAGGCAAGAGTGAAAAAGTGGCAGACAGCCCTCAATAACGTTCAATTCCCTTCTTTATTCACCTGGGCAAAAAATATAAGAGCATTCTGAAGCCATTATAAAGTCAACCCAGCCAAGAGGAAAATAATGTGCTCCTTTTTCCCTATTAGCAAAGTCAGATCACACATCTGTTGGTTGTTTCACAAAAAACAGTAGGCTGGAGGAGGAAATAGGGCTCCTTCTTTTCAACAGTGTATAAGTACCAGCAAGGAATTGTGTTACTTTCTTAAATGAAACATGTGGCCAGAGACAGGACTGTGATATGTGATTTTAGGAACCCAAGTAACTCCTTTACCAATTTCCAGTTTTCAAACAACTCTCACGTTTCAAATTTCCTAACATTTATCTCCTACATTTCATTCCTTTATAAACCACACTAAGCCCACACTGGGATTTAAAAGCCACTTACGTGAAAAATTTCATTTGGGAGTCGCAGGAAAGCAACTGGCAAACGTGCAAACCTACTTAGAATTCTATTAAAGGAAATAATGAGAGAAGTCCTACTACTAACATAACTTGTCATCTTAAAAAAAACCAAACCTGATGCCATCAAGTCGACTCCGACTCATAGCGACCCTATAGGACAGAGCAGAACTGCCCCATAGGGTTTCCAAGGAGTGGCTGGTGGATTCGAACTGCCGACCTTTTGGTTGGCAGCCGTAGCTCTCAACCACTGAGCCACCAGGGCTCCAACTTGTCATCTACTAAGTAATAAAACACCCATTACCACTGAAATATTTTATTCTTTCTTCTTAATCCTCTCCTGCATCGCTGACAGTGGAATCAACGACTCCTGTTTTTTAGTAAAATTCTCTATTTTTTGAATGTTTTATAATCACATAAAAGTATCACATATAGGAGGAATTCATATTCATGTCATTCATTTTGTTTTATTCCAGCTTTAAGCTAAAGTAAATACTCTGATAGCCAGATCAAAAAGAGAGAAATTTACTTATGTTCATCTTATGCTTTGTAAAGGACCTATAAGCTTAACTACTGCACCACCAAGACTCCTATAAATAAGATTATTTTTAGAGGTTATTACAATATACATTATGATTTTTTATTACCATTGATTGTTTTTTCACTTATATGTCATAATAAAATTATCACCTTAGGCCTCACTCACCTGAGCATCCAGTTCTACCTGAGCTTCATCAATTCTAGCATCAGGGTCTCGGTTAGCCTAGAAGAAATAATACGTCACAGTACTGAATTCTATAATCAGTGTCATTCAAAAGGAAAAATGGTTCCAGCCGACTGTTATGACAAGAAAGTTTCTCTTAGGAAAAATATGCAATATTCGCTTTTTCCAAGGTAGTATCAACCCTACAGTATTTCACACTACCACACAGCACTGTCCAAAACCAATCTGACCTGCCTGATTTTCAATTCTATAGATAAAAAAGGATACTGCTATCTAAAACAATCTATGAGTTAGCCATTAAGAGTTTAGGTCAGACATTCTGAAACATAGACACAGACCTCATCCAGCCAGAATCGCCACTGATCGCAGGAAGAATCAGCAAACACCGAAAATTATTCAAAGATTCTGGCCAGTCCAGCTGCAGATTTCTTTAAGCCATCAATCAATGTATAAATAGCCCCCACCCAGTACCTGAAGGAGAACCACCAACATCCTCTGGTAGTACCCTGAAGTATCCCCCACCACGTCATCTTCCAGGCTTGAGCCGTATTCTGCAACAAAGTAATTTCATACTTATTTACAGCCTCTTTTAGCTAGAAAATGATGCATATAATCAAATGGAAGACACATAAAGGAAGAAATATTGTATTTCGTTAAGATAAATTCTTGGTCTCTGAGCACTCTAAAGACTAAAGGCAAATGCTTTAAGTGGGCAGTTGGATGAAAATGAATTAAAGTCTTAAAAGCACTAGATTCAAGCCTAAATCATGACACAGCAATTTGGAAACGCTCTAAACCGACGTCGTTATTAATCTGTAGACACAAGATGGTACTGGAAAACCTTTTAAATACAATCGATCGTAATTTTAAACTCGTTTAGCTTTCTTTCACATTTTTCATGGTAAGTTTCCAAACATCTTCCATCCTCTAGTATTCAGAGTTTTCTTTGTGTTCATGACCCTTCCCACCCCTAAAAAAGATATTTTTCCTCTTCAGCAAATAAAATTAACTCTGAGACACAGCAGTGACATTTCATAAAATTAACTCTGAGACACAGCAGTGATATTTCAAAGTATGCCCCCCACCCCATCTCTATTTCCAGCTGTTCAACATATAACACCAGTACTGGTTTGTCCTCACTTCGATTCTGACTCATGGTGACCCTATGTACTGCCCTCCACAGGGTTCTCATGGCTGCGGCCTTTTGGAAGCAGATCACCAGGCCTTTCTTCCAAGGCACCTCTGGGTGGGTTCAAACCATCAACCTTTTGGTTAGTAGCCCAGTACTTAACTGTTTGCACCTCCCAAAGACTTTTCTGTTTAACACAAAGACCACAGAAAAGGACAGAACTGGAATCTACAAGAGGCAATGAGCCGTTTTCACTAACTCACAAACAGCTGGCATTAAAGGAAAGGAAGTATTGCTCAAAGGCACTTAAATATTTAATCATTAGTTGAAAGCAGGCAAAATTTAAAAGCCTGAATCTTCTATTTGAAAAGACCCAGAGGAGTTCCATGTTTATTTCAACCAGTTACCCAAACATAAAACTATGAATGACTCTTTGATTCCTTCCTCTACTCCAACACCTATATACAATCAACCATCAATTCCTACCAAATTATTTCTCCTCTCTCTGACTGATCCTCCTCACACCTCTCACCACCTTAAGTTGGGCCATAATTATTAAATGCCTAGCTTACCTCCCCACACAGTAGCTGCCTAACCAGCCTCTTGATTCAAATCTCCTTTCTCCCTCAACTGTTCCTTCAACACTTCATTGCCCATTCAGGAACTTGCAATGCCTTTCAATCACATTCAAACTCCTAATCGTTATGCAAAGCCCTCTGTCACCTAGCCCAACCTCACTTATTCAATTTCTCTCCTACAGTGGACATACACAGACCCTCCACTGCAATCAAGTTCTCTCTGTCTCTGGGTGGCACAAATGGTTAAGTGCTTGACTACTAGCAGAAAGGCTGGCAGATCGAACCCACCCAGAGACGCCTTGGAAGACAGTCCTGGTGATCTACTCCTGAAAGGTCACAGGCTTGAAAACCATATGGAGCAGTTCTACACTGCACACATGGGTTGACCATGAGTCTGAATCAACTCCATGGCAACTAACAACTGTTCCCTTAAGACACTCACCTCAATCTAGTCTCTATGCCTTTTGTAGATAAAGGGTACCTTGGACAGAAACACCTTCTCCACCGACCCAAAACCCACCTGTTCTTGAAAACCTGCTCAGTGCCCAACTGCACCATGAAGCCTCCCCTAACATCCAAAGCCATGACGTCTTCTCCCCTCTCTGAGTGAGTGCTTTCATTAAACATTCTGGTATTTGACTTTAGTTTAAACTTTACTATCCTTTAGCTATTGCAACTGTTCTAAGTCGTGTCGCCTCTAAACAGACTGCAAGCTTCTCAGGGACAGAAGCTGTGTTATACACGCCGTTTGTGTTTCTCATGACAACCAGCACACCGCTACACAGTACACAGCTAGTGCTTAATAACACTGCTGAGCAGGATGGTCCATAAAAAGTCCATAACCAGATAGTATCCCTTTACGGCATTCTATTTCTCCTCTAGCAGTACAAAGGCTCACTCATCAATGCCCACGTTCCCAGAAACAGATCTTTGCCTATTACATCAAATAAAGCTAAAAAGTGGTTATCTGGAATTGAGATACACGTCTCACCTCTGCCTTAGTGGTTGGCATCTATCCAACTATAAAAAGAGAAGCAGGAAAGAGATCTAGCACTTGGGAAAGGGAACTATTTAGTTGCGGTAAAATTCACTCCGTTCTGACTTGATTAGCAAAGTCATTTCTAAGACTAATAAACTAATGCCAAGACAGAGACTCATTTCTCTAGCTAAAGGCACTTGGCTTGGAGGTTTGTTGAGTGGGCTGACAAGATGCATTGTCTGGTCCTCCTCAATCAAGTAGGTGAAGAGTCTGTTGCAGGAAGGTTGACAAGAAAGGAAGAACTCTCTACCTTTACTTTTAATTTCATTTTCTTGATTCCATGTACAACATATGTTTCAGACTGAAATAGAGTTTTCTGGGTTGTTTTGTTGTTTGTTTCACAAAAAGCAAGGCATGACAAAAGAAAAAATCAAAATGCAGAGTACTCAATGCCATTAGCTAAGAAGACATACGTTTTTATCAACTCTGATTTAGAAGAAGGTGTAGGTGTCTTTTCCCAGGTTCCAAAAGGGCCCACATAAATTTAAATTTTTTTAATGAAGAAAAATCTTTTACACCTTAAAATTAACATACAAGAAAAACAATCCCTGATAACTACAAATCCTATTTAAGAGTAAATTTCACCTTCATCAGCAGCTTCCTGCCAACTACTAAAACAGGTAAAAAAGTAGTCTTTCCCTTACTGAAGGAGAAAAATGGCTTACATTGTAGCTCATTCATTCATTCATTCAACAATCACGTGTTGCCCGCCTCCTGTATCCTCCCGTAAACCCCTCGGAAATGAAAGAAGCGATCATGGTAATGAAGGAGAAGTATCACTGTGAACATTCACCTTCTTCATACACTTGTTTTATGGCTCTCAGTTCTTCAGGTGTCCTTGAAGCAATAATTTCTGTCAGTACTTTTTCATCTGTCCCGGCTCCCTATTTGGAGGTTTAATGTCAACAGAGAAAACATATGACAGTAAGATCAAGAAGGAACTTATTTCCTAGAATAGATACTATCCAAATTGCATAACTACATAAATATTACCCAACATAACATGAGCTTCTTTTGTATATGAGTTCTATTAGTTAAAGAAATAAGAAATTTCAAATTAATTTTCACTCCAAATACTATTTTACTTTATTTAATAAAAAGCAATGTTCATTGCCGCTGTGTGTATAAACATATGAAATATGATAAATTACATAATTTTATTATTTGATCCGTTTAATTCTAAATAGTAGAAGTAAAGCATTTTAATGAGACATAAAATAGTTTTTTAAAAAGGCTTAAATAGTAAAAATGAAAGCTCTACATAATTTACATGGAAGAGCACTGATATTTAAACCATCTAGCTCAAAAACAAACCACTGGCTCCAGCTTCCCAGCAGAGCCACTGGAAAACCCAGCACCAAAAGTTACAACACGTACAGCATTGCTCTGTTACTATTCCAGTCAGTAAGAAGGAACTGGGACTTACTTTCTAGATTTCTGAAAAATTTTAGTTGGTTTTCCTTTTTCTGATCATAACATCGACACTGCTAAACTAGAAGACACCAACAACTATATAGCTGAACTCAGAGAAAAAGATATCATAGTTAAGCCTTATTTTATTGCTATTTCTGTTTCTCTACCAAAATTCAAGCGCTGACAAACCTAGGTTCAGGCTCTGGCCAAATTTCAGAGCTACGTATTAGCTGCGGCTGACATTTCAGAAGCACTCTGCAAAGATGACCATTCTTCAATAACATAAAATTTTACTGATTCCAAAAGAATCATTTTAGAAAAACGAAGAGATTAAACATACAAAGGTTCCTAAATTTTGATATGCCCTCTCCTCTGTCCACTCCATAAACAAGAAACTGTGAGTTACGTTCTTTCTCTGTTGTGAAACCTCAATTTGCCCATTCAAAATCTGTTAAAGGCTGAACTATTTCCTGCCAAGGGAACGTATGTTTCAGTTATTTACTACAAATGAAATGAAAGTATGACAAGTTTTCCAGCTCCTTCATTTTAAATGAGTCCATGATATCTAGTGTTTAGAAGTATGAGAAAGAAGAAAAGGACATTAGAAAATCTTATCTTGAAAATTCTTTCAAGCTTCTTTGTACCTAAAACAATGAACGATATTGTTTCCTCATCAGGCAAGTTTCTATTTAAAAAGATAAAACACTTCATTTGTAACACTGTTACAACACATCTCAAAATTAGAAAACAGGTATGAAAATAAAATATAATAAGCTATAAAAAATACTAGATTCTTAAATAAGCCAATGTTATGGAGTTAACAATACAAAAAAATTAAATGACACACTTGTCATTTTTTCTTCTTCCTTTTCTTATTGCCTCCCATATCTTTTTGTCTTCCAAGAAATCCTCATTGAAATAATTTAAATTTTTTAAAACATAAAAAATAAGATAAAACAATTACATAAACAAAATAATATATTTCTCATGGCAGAAATTTTCCTTTTATTCATCGTTTTACCTTAAGAGCATGTTTCAGTTCATAGGCATCATAAAGCTTAGAGGGTTTCATCAGAGCCACAATTAATTTTTCAAATTTTCCAGTCAGTTCTGATTTCAGGTCATCCAGAAGATCCTAATATACACCAAAAAAACCCACATTTGTTAACAAGGCAGAAATTTAAAGGAGATTCTTCCTAAGTGTAAATGATGGCCCTTTGCTATAATGAATTCTTCTTTATATTTTAAAACAGGAGTTAGAAAGGCATGAAACATGATTTTAGAGAATTCCTAACTTGCTCACTTTTAGAACAAACTATTGCTGTCTCCAAACAGGAGTAGGAAGGCACATCAGCTCAACAGAAACCTCACAGTCCTGAATAACATACTTTTGACATCTGACCTAAAGCTAACGCAAAGCTATTTATACATCAAGGTATTAACTTTTAAAAAGATGCTTTTCTTAACTTTTTAAGAGTTAAAAAAAAGATACTTTTAAAAAGTAGGCCAAAAATATTTTACTTTCACAAATATGTTTTAAGAAACACATACCATAAGAAAACTTTTCCCAAAAGACATATAAATGTATTTCTACAAATAACAAAATCTGGCATATATCCCTAAACATAACAATTTTCTGTTTTCTCTCAATATTTAATGATGTTGTGATACATAACGGATTATGTTATTATGCTCCTCATTACTGGACAGCTGCTACTATGGGGAAATTGTGTAAATAATAATGAAAAGCAGTATTTCCTATCTGTTTGTTTCAGCATGCCAGGCAAGTAGAAATGGTGCTTTAGAATACTTCATTTTTTGTTTTTGTTTCTCACTGGAATGATTAATACAAATTTCAGAATAACAAGAATACATTTATATTTTTCATGTATGTGCTAATTCATTTAATAACGAATTCCCAATTGTCCCCCTCCTGATCCACGGGGGATACATTCCAAGACCCTCCGTGGATGCCTGAAATCACAGACACTACCAAACCCTATATGTACTGTTTTTTCCTATACATACATATCTATAATAAAGTTTAATTTATAAATTAGAGACAGTAAGAGATTAACAATAATAATAATAAAACAGAATATAACAATATATTGTAATAAAAGTTATGTGACTGTGGTCTCTGTTTGTCTCTCTTTAATACCTTATTGTACTAAGCAAATAACGGGCGGGTAGCATATACAGCGTAGACACGCTGGACAAAAGGATGATTCACATCCCTGGTGGGATGGAGCAGGATGGTGCAAGATTTCATCACGCTGTTCCGAATGGCATGAAATTTAAAACTTATGAATTGTTTATTTCTGGAATTTTCCATGTAATATTTTTGGACCTCAGTTGACTGTGGGTCACTGAAACCACAGACAGTGAAACAATAGATCGGGGGGACTAGTGCTGCAGTTTAATTCTTTCTCCTTTGAATTGGTAATCAAATAAGAACATTTTAATGAATTGGAAAGTCATTTCTGAAAATCACTGCAAAAGGAATCAAGACTGTGACTGTGTCGTGATACAACACACTGTAATACGGGTTGCTACCTACAAAATAGATAATCCTGGGTGGGAGGCACAGAAGAAAAGAGATGGACAGTTATCAGCATGAGACTCCGAGATCTCTGGCACTCTCCAGCATCAAGCAAGGAAACACATTCAAGTGAGGGTAAGCTGGGGGAATGTTTGTATACTAATAGCTAATAATTAAGGGAAACCGAAAAATAAAAAGCAAAGTGTAGAGAAGTCAGAATCACAAAATAAATGATGTTCGCAAAAAAATATTATTACATTTCAAACTAGCCTTCAAATTTATAGCTGCTCTCACATTTTATCCCGGGAAGTAGTGGGGTCTTACCCTGCCAAAGAGGGTTTTAAAAGCCGCAATGATTTCCTGGCGCTGAGCATTACTTCGGGACGTCAACAGAGTCAGGATGGTCTCCTCGTCAGTGCCTGCGATTTATGTTTAAACAATTACATCTAGTCTCCAACATGCCCTCTCTCCCGATAACCTTTGCAACTAGCTCGCCAGTTCTATTATTTCCTTATCCGTGTGAAAATATAAAATATTCATAAATACATATATTTATATAATATATATTTAAATTTACAATATATAAAATGTTCTACTTCCAACATATACTATTTGACATATTGTGAAATAGGTGGAAAAATACTCCTGACTTTTTAAAATCTAAGTGCACAGAGCTTTCCATGCAACAAACAGTTACTCAAATAACTACCATTCACAAGGCACAATGTTCTGAGTGGTATAGAGGATTCAGACAGGAGAAATATATAGACCTTGGCTTCGAGTTACAGACAGTTTACCATGAAAAATATAAAAACACACTAATAATTGTGACTTAAGGCAGAATGTGACAAGTGACTTAGGAGAGGTCCAGGTATTAAATGGGGTTCAAAGAAGGTTCTTTTAGTTGATAGAGAGGAGGAAGGAAGTTTTGGGAAAGGCTTCAAACCTGAAACGATCATAAAGGATGATACACATTTGACAGGGAGTGATGTAAGGAAGGACAGGTTTTTAGGACAAGGGAAAAGTACAGCTGTAAGAAAATACAAGGCTTTGATGAACAGCAGACAATCCAGATGCTTGGATCAGAGAACAGAGCAAACGGGAATAAGAGATGAGCCTGACCAGGTGGGGTGGGGCTACTACAGAAGGTCTGGTCAGGCCAGAAAGCCTGCATCTAATCCTGCTACAACAGGAAATCTTACAAGCTGCTCAGAATGGAGAGTGACAGATCAGAGCTGAGTTTGAGGAAAGTGGATCCTTACACATGTGCCCTAGTATGGGAGGAGCCTGAGGACAGAGTGATCAGTTATGTGTGGAAATCCTCTAGTTTTTCATGTGGCTAGAAAGGAGAAGGTGTTTCTGGGTGGTGCAAACAGTTAAGCATTCCACTGCTAATGGAAAAGTTGGTCGTTTGAGTCTACCCAGAGATGCCTCAGAAGAAAGGCCTGGCAATGTACTGCCAAACATCCATTGAAAACCCTACAGAGCACAGCTCTACTCTGACACACACACAGTTGCCATGTGATGACAACAGGGTTGACTTTTTATTTTTTAGAAGGGAGAACTGGATATCTGTTTCGGCATAGGGAACAAAGAACTACACAGCTGATCTCTCTGAGAGATACCTGCTTATCTGCTCAATTAGTTTCCATACAGGTAAAGCTGAAACATTAGGACACAAAGAGACTGAAATTTCACCTCCTGTTTATTTTTAGAGACTGAATATTCGGGATGGTCAATATTATTTTGTTATCTTAAATGTACCTTTCCTCTTTGTAGAAATTTCATGTTAAAATATTCTAAAATTAATCATATATAGATCAAGGACGTTTTGTTTGAAAAAACAAATGTCACATTTTCTGAGAACGTGAAAGTGGCAGGATTTACCCAGGCCTTTCATGGCCTTCCGAAGAGTTTCTGCATCAGCCCGCTCATCGAATCCCGGGAAGTCAGTCACGGTGCCTCTGAGAACCTAGGAAAAGGAAACATGACGGTATTACTCCTATCATGACTAATTGTAACAGCAAATCACGTTACAGTAAGCCACTTGCTTTGTATCACATTTAGTCTTTAAATAAATTTACCATTTGATAAGATTTATGACCACACTGGAAATGAGAAGAGGACCACTTGTCCATTTGTGATGTGGATGAGCAGAACCAGCTATCCTAGTCTGCCTGCAATACCAGTAGGGGAAACGCTCGCCCCAAAGGCTTCTGTGATCAAGCCCCACCAATACCTGTGGGTTCAGGGAGGGCACTTCCCTGTAGGCTTTCTCTCACTAAGTCTTTCCCCGCTTTGCTCTAAGAGCATGTTGATCCTGCATTAAAACTTGATGTCCCACCCTGAGCACTCAATTCCAAGCAATGCTCCTGACTTTTAATCTAAGCCTGTTTCTATATACTTACTCAGGTATTTTAAGATAACCCAGCAAAGTCTGAGAAGATACGGTTCACATGCCAGTAGAATACAAATCTTTGAATTTAGAACTTTACAAAAGTTTATTAGAAGATATTCTTTTTTGTAAGGTTTCCTGTTATATATTACTTTATCATATATAGTATTTTCAATCAATATATTTTAATATTTCCATCAAAGTATGTAACATCATTAAATCTTTAGGGTCAGAATGCTTTACTAATACTGAGCCATGGATCGTATCCTGGTGAAAATGCCAGTACTTCTAAATTATGCGCTATACAAAGTAATGCTCACGATTTACCTTTTACGTGAATTAGATTATTCCGTACGCACTCAGAGAAAACACTGATATGATGCTGTGACTTTAGAAATCTCCCAGCATTTACTTTTACCAATATATTTTCATAAAGTCCCTCCAAACGCCTATTAGGCTACCATTTGAAACTCAGAAGCAAACACCTGGGGAGGGAGTGGAGGAGCAGGAGGGAGTGAATATCAAGCCTGGTTTGCAATCATATGTGTTTGATTATGAATGTACGGAAGCACAGTCACCTATAAGGGAAAAAAAATTATTTTCCACCTCAGCCTCTGATTACTGCATTTGCCAACAATAACATAAAGCAGATAAGCTTTTGGCTACTACCCAAAAGATCGGCAGTTGGAATCCACCAGCTGCTCCTTGGAAACCCTATGAGCCAGGTCTCCTCTGTCCTATAGGGTTGCTAAGAGTCGGAATCAACTTAACAGCAACGGCTTTAATCCAATTAAAAAAAAGATGACAAGAAAGAGAGATAGCCCTGGGGAAGAACTCACACAGGACACCACCGGAGGGGAAATAAGCACCTGTGTGATTCCATGTCAGCTCAAGGACCTTCTCTCTTTAGTGGCTTTGAATCACGCCACCTGAAAAAATGACATTCATGAAGCCAGGAGACAGAATCAGCTATACGAGAACCTACAGGAAAACCTGAGCTCATAAGGTCCTTAGTATCAAGTGTTATGATCATGAATCCAGAAGAACACACTCCAAGAGAAGGGGGATGTTACCCAGTTTGATCTCCCAGCCCCACAGTGTGGACTGGGAGCAGCTTTCATTCCCTCCGTCTCTGAGCTAAACAAAGGACTGTGGCCAACCAGAAAAAGGAGAGGAGGAAAAGCCTCTTTCCCACTTGTCTTATGAGATGGTCATGAAACTAAGCCAGAGCTCTTCATTCTACCAAGTGGGAAATCCACCCACAGCCAGGCTAGTCTCCATTTCCACCCCATTTACAGAGCACAGATGTGTGAAGACCAATAAATTCCCTTCCATTGGTTCTATAGACTGAGTCATATGAAACTGCAGGTAAAGAATGAATATTGGCAATTTCATGTTTTAATATAATTAAAAGGAGCAAAATAAAAGAAGAAAAATATTGAAAAGGAAGTTGGCACGCTTTACTTGAGAGGATGCTCCTTCAAAATTAGTGGGGGTCAAGATTAAGTTATTTCCTTCAGGACAAATTGCCAGTTTCTCTATGTTTAGTGGAGCCACTTCAAATCAATTATGAAGACATCATCAACATCATATGAAAAATGAATAGATGTCACAAGTTATTTAATTTGAGAATTTAAGACTAACTGTACAATAAGGCATAAGAAAGTTCACCTGTGGTTACTCATTCACTCAACAACCATTTTCTGAATATCCTCCACGTGCCAAATACTGTAATAATCATCTAGGAAAAGTCTCTACACTTGAGCAGAGAAAGAAAGGCACATAAATGCTCAAGTGTGGCAGAGCATGCAAACACAAGACTTTTGATCAGGGTAATGTGGGCGCATAAAGGAAGGAGTGGTCAACTGACTGCGTTTGGGGAGGGTGACAGGAAAAAAATCAGAAAACCTTTCAGAGAAGTCTGTGCATTTGCTAAGCATACTCAGGAAAGCAGAGACGTGCAGGAGGGTTTTTCAGTACACATAAAGACAACAAAGAAGGAAACGAACTGGTGCTCTGGACAACATGTCAGTATTTCCACAGACTAGAATAAAAGGTAAGGTTGGACAGGAAAACAAACAAGGGGACGGTCACAGTGCGGGGAGAGGAGCACTGGAAAGCCATGCTAAGAAGTACAGACTTCACCCTGTAGGCAACAGGCCTGGAGGACGTTTAAGCAAAGAAGAACGATGTCAACTCTGCACAGTAATATTACTCTGGCAGCAGTGGAGACTATGGACTGGACTTCCTAAGAGTGAAGACAGAAAGACTGTTTATTTTGTTAGCTGCTGTCGAATTGGCTTTTGACTCATGGCCACCCCATGGACAAAGAAGCTAAGCGTTGCCCGGTCCTGTGCCATCCCCATGATGGGTTGTAGATGAGACTGTTGTGATCCACAGGGTTATCACTGGCTCATTTTCTGAAGTAGATCACTCAGCCTTTCTTCCTAGTTCACCTTAGTCTTGAAGCTCCATCGAAACATATTTAGCATCACGGCAACACACAAACCCCCACTGACACACAGGTTGTGGTGTGCATGAGGTGCACTGGCTGGGATTCAAACCGGGTCTCCTGCATGGAAGGTGAGAATTCCACCACTGGACCACCAATGTCCTCTACTTAAAAACTATTAACACAGGAAAAAGGTAAGGAGAACCTGATCTAAAGCAGGAAGAGTAGAAATGGAAAGGAAAAGAAACCGGGGTTAAAGGGAGAAGGGAACTGCTTAGGATGATTCGTTTTTTGGATGGGGAGGAGAATGGTTGGTTTTACATTTCACCACAGTAAAACGGAAGAGTGGAAGAGAAGTAGAAGAGAAGCAGGTTTGTGAGTTATCAGCTCACATAGGTAGTAAATCAAGCTGCATGAGGGGAGGCCAACATGCAACACAATATCAATGGGCAGAAAGAAGAGCCGGACGAGAATGAGAAGGGAAGGTCAACTACAATCAGAATCACAGCTAACAGTGCTAGCGAGGCGGTGAGCCAGGCACTGTGCTCAGAGCTTCATATGGCTCACCTCAGTGAAACTCCATTTTACAGACGAAGAAAGACACTGGCTTAGAAAGGTCTGGCAACTCACCTAAGTGACCAGCAAGCAAGTAGCTGGGCTGGGACTTGAACACAGGCCATGGGACTGTGACTCTAAGGCTACACTGTCTCGCACAAAGGCAAGGAGAAAATCATAAGAGGGTGATGACATTGTAGCCAAGGGAGACAAATATTGCAAGAAGAAAGGAAGAGGCAGTCTCCACTATGACAGGGAAGTCAAGTAAGAAGGCGGACAAGGGCCTACTGGATTTGATAATTAGGTACTTACTTAACTAGGTAATTAGGAGGTCTTTGTCAAAGATGTGGCCCTGGTGGCGAAGAGGTTAAGAGCTCAGCTGCAAACCAAAAGTTTGGCAGTTCGAATCCTCCACCCATTCCTTGGGAACTCTATGGGGCAGTTCTACTCTTTCCTATAGGGTCGCTATGAGTCAGAATTGACTCAACAGCAACGAGTTTGGTTTGGTTTGTCAAAGGTAGAATGGTGGAGATAAAAGTCTGATTGTAGGAGACTGAAGAGTGAATTGAGAGGTAGATCATCTCGGTGAAATCCCATTTTGCAGATGAAAAAAGGACATTAATGGAGAAAACTAATGAAGAAAAGGAGAAAGAGGAACAGTAGAGAGGAAGAAAGGATTAAAGTGGGCCCTCTTTAGGGAAAAAAATGACCCAGTTTAGGGAGTTCCGGCAAAATGGCGCTCTAGGCAGAAGCACCATGCCGTCCCTCCACAGCAAAGATCCGAAAAACTAAGCCGAACAGAGAAAACAACAATCCTGAAACCCTAAAACATCAAATGAAGAGATAAAGAACTCAGCCAAGCACCAAATGGAGTCAGAAAACTGACAGAGAATGGAGAGCGAGGAGAGATTCATGCAGAGCTCCCCTACCAGCTAACGCAGCGCGGATCTGCCATCTCAGACTCCTATCGGAGACCAGCAAACAGGTGGTGCGAGAAAGCAGCGTCCAGCGGGAGACAAAACAACAGGTAATTTGCAATATACGCTTTCCCACGCCCCACCCTTCTTCACTCCGACTTGGCCTCCTCTGCTTCCCACGGCCACAATCTCTTGACTGGGAAACACCAGCTGCTTGGATTCCACACACCCAAACAGGCGGCTCTCTGAGTGCCATTTGTTGGCTGCTGGTGTTGCTTTTCTCCACTTCTTTAGATTTCTTCCTTGCCTCTTCCCACCTCCCCCTCCTTTCGCTCCAGTACCTCGCTCCGTGAGCCATCTTTGCTTCTTCCTGAGGGGCTGCAGAGCTCCGGTAATTTGTGATATACACTTTCCCACTCTCTACCCTTCTTCACCCTCACTCAGCCCCCTCTGCTTCCTGAGAACACAGTCTCTTGTCCAGAAACACCAGCCAGCACTAGCTTGCTCTCTAAGTGCCATTTGTTGGCTGCTACTGTTGCTTTTTTTTCCTGCTTCTTTTGATTTCTTACTTGCCTCTCGCCACCTCCCCCTCCTTTCACTTGAGTACATGGCTCCGTGCACCACCTTAACTTCTTCCTGAGGGGCTGCAGAGCTCAGTTCAAGTGTGGAGCTGCTTCCCAGTCTAGACTGCCGTGCTGGTGGGATCCCGGGGCTTTTGTTTCTTTGTTTTGAATTGTTTGTTTCTTTTCTTTTCCTTTTCTTGAGTTGGGAGCCCTTTCTGGCAGGCAGAGCTGAGTGGCAAGGAGACTCCCTCTCAGCTTCCAAAGACCTACAGAGGGATCCCTGAGGGCATTTCTTTTTTTGTTGGGTTTATTTTTTTTTTCCCGTTCTTTTGGGGGACTTTCATGTTCTTTTTTTTTTAAATTCATTGTTTTCTTTTCCCTCTTTTTCCCTTTTTGTCTTTCTATATTGCTCAGTTTCTTGTCTCCCTATATCTTCCTTCTCTTTCTGTTCCCTGAATACCTGGCGTTGTATACCTCTACACCTTCTAGCCAGGCTGTACTGGAATACCAGAAAGCGACTTCCCCAGACCTCATAGCTGCACTGGTGGGATCCCTGGGAACTTTGTGGTTCTTTAACCTTACTGATTTTTATTTATTCATTCTTTTCTTTTTTTCTTCTTCCCCTTTCTGTTTTTCTCCATTTCATAGTCTCTCATCTCTCCACTCCAACAGCAAGCTCCCCTAGCATTCTTTTTTGTTAGTTTGTATGTTTTTGGCTCCCGTTCCTCTCTTCTCTCTACCATATCCATCTTAGCTCCACAAATAACAATCTCCCTGCTGCATCCTGCCTACCTGCACTGTGCACTTGACATCACACCACCAAGCAGCACAGGCACGGCCTGCTGGAAACTGCCCTGCACTGATTACCGACCCCCTCTGGTGGCTGTAGTAAGTGCCACAAACAGCCCGTCCCAGTAACTCCTCTTCAGCTAGACCTGCCCTGCTGTACCATATCTGAGTGACTGATCCTGCCAGTTGGAGAAGGAGGCGAAAATATTGAGCGCACAGACAAGCAAACAACAAAGAAAACACAGTCCGCCTGCTCAGACATAGTCAAACTTTTTTTTAAAAAAAGGGATGAAACAAATCTACAATCAATAAACAAGAAAAATAACTACTAAATGCCCTGAAGACAGCAGAGAATATCAAAACATTTACAAAAACTGGACAGGATGTTTCCAGTAGGTGTCCAAATACAACACCAGATGACTCTCCTGTGAAAGAAAATGTACTAGAACTACCTGATAGGGAATTCAAATCTCTAAAACTCAGAATTCTCCAAGAACTGAGGCAAAAAGCTGACAAACATGAGGAAAAAATAGACAAATTCATGGAAAATACAGACAAAAAAATTGGAAGAATTCAGGAAAATAATGCAGGAACAAAATACCAAAATAAATCCACAACTAGAAACTATACAAACACAACAATTAGAAATCCAAAAGATAAACAACAAGATTTCAGAAATGGACGGTATCATAGCAGGGCTGAGAAGCAGATTTGAAATGGTGGAAGACAAGATCAGTGGAATTGAAGACAAACACTTGGATACAACTCTGTTTCAGGAAAACTCAGAAAAAAGAACAAAGAAAATGAAGAGACCCTGAGAGTT
>NW_004444110.1:401716-451715 GCF_000243295.1 Trichechus manatus latirostris
TGAACTGTGCATGTAGAAATTTTTGAAAGGGTGTATCTTTGGCTATGTGTATTTTCACCAAAAAAATTGTCGAGAAGGGAGAGGGTTGACATGTTGTGGGGTTGTTAACCAATGTCATGAAACAACATGTGTACTACTGTTTCATGAGAAACTATTTGTTCTGTAAGCCTTCATCTGAAGTACAATAAATAAATAAATAAATTTAAAAAAAAAAATGACCAAGTTTATAGGCTCTGAAGAAGTTAATGTCTCTAGTAAAGGGATATGTTGAAAGCAGGGCAGAAGGCAAGTCCTAGAGGAGATGGGAGGGATATGCCTTAAAGAGAAGACACATCTGAGGCCTAAGACTAGAAGAAATGAGGTGAAAGAAGAAGAGAAGTAGCCTCAGAATCAAGCTACTAACTGTGAAGAAGAAACAGCTGCTGGTCATATTTTAGAGAGCTTTCTAGAAGTTGGGAAACACTTTTGCTACACTCCATATTATCAGAGTCATCTGACAAAGCTAGCAAAGCCACGTAGCGGTATTAAAGGACCAAATGTGAATCACAGACATGAGTCACAAGGGCAGAACCCTTGTTTGGTCATCCTGCACAAACTCCCCCTACCGCCCACACAAAGTAGTCTGCCCTATGCAAATCTTACTTTAAGTGACTTTTACAAGAGGGCTTCCCCTGCTTCCCGTAGGGAATTCACCCCGTAGCCTCAAGCCAAACATACTTCCTTAGAAATCTAAGATAAAGTTAACTCCAGCTATAGCTAGATACTGTTCCCTTCACCCATCATCAATCCATCCTCAATTCCCTTCATCCTTGCCACCAATGCCCTGCCAAGGTAATGATTATATATTCTTAGACAGTGCTTGGCTGAAGTATATAATTTACTCCTTTAACTCTCACCTTCAAAAATATCCCTTCCTCTAGCTCTGTAATTTTGTTGTTGTTGTTGTTTTTTTTCCTCTAAATGAAAAAATCTCCTACCTACAAAGTTTAGGTGTGCAAAAATAAAATAATTAGAATTTTATTCAAAATTTTATCTAAAAAACAAATGGAGGGTTGCTTTTCTAGACGCAGAACGTAAAGACGCAGGAAAACAATACAGAGACAACTTGAAGATTCTAGAACAGAAGACATTCCCCTAATCTGGTACATTTTAAACAAAGCCTTTCTAAAGGCACAGAGGAAGATTAACCCTCTTTAAATCTGTCTTCCAGTTTTATGTAATCAATACTTAATCAAATCCCCACCCAACATTCCACATAGCACTAATCACAAATCAGAAATCATGAAACAAATCGGTAGAGTTGAACAACTGCTAAGCAGCTGTACAGTGCTGTGTGTGGCAAGCACAAGGCAGACAGCACAGGAGTGTAGTTCTTCGAAGGCTCAGCTTTCAGCAGAAAGGCCTCAGGGGCCAACTGGAAAGGTGAGGAGGAGGGGAAGCCAACTGAGCACAGTCCTGCCTCCTCTCTCTAATCAGAGCAGTTCAGGTCCTACCCAACATACATATTAAAAATACATAAGTAAAACAGTTGCCCTCAAGTCCCGTCTAGTACTGAGCTCCATAAGGTTTTCAATAGCTGTGACCTTTTAAAAGTAGATCACTAGTTTCACCAAAAACACAATAAAAATTTTTTTTAAAAAAATGTAGACTGCCAGGCATTTCTTTAAAGGCAGCTCTGGGTGGATCCAAACAGCCAACCTTTCACTTAGTAGCTGAGCACTTAATCATCTGCACCACTCAGGGACTCCTATGTATACATTAGAGGTCCACATAAGATTTCCTGTGATTACTGGATCCCACTGATCAGCAAAAAATAATAATAATAATCACTGCACTAAGAAAGGAGACTTGATAGCACAGTGGTTAAGAGCTCAGCTGCTAACCAAAAGGTCAGCAGTTCAAATCCACCAGCCACTCCTTGGAAACTCTATGGGGCAGTTCTACTCTGTCCTATAGGGTCGCCATGATGGCAACGGGTACGGATAGTAAGAAAGAATTGAGATTAGCAAGAAAAGAGGGAGAAGCCAGTGTGAAATGATTACATTTTACACTGAAAAGTAAAATAAATATCAGAAAATGAGGTAGAATCTCCAAGAGGACTGAGGGGTACAAATACATACACCATTTATCAGCACTAAGATCTCCACCCCAATCCTTACTCTTCTCCAGTCCCATTAGAAAAGGTAGTTTCTGATCATGCCAAACTCATTTACATTCTTGACCTTTTGCATGTGCTGCTGTTGCCTCTACATATCACGCTTTATTTTCCCTCCTTTGTCCTAAACAACTTAATGTCAGCTAAGTAACCTCAATTAACTTTTTTGTGAAAGAGAAACAGTAAGACTAGTTCCAAAAATGCATTACAAGTATTAAATAATACAAAGAACTTAGTACTGTATCTGCTATATCAATAAATCTTAGTTCCATTTCCCCTTTTATTTTCCATGTCTAATAATACCTGGCATATAGTGGAAACTCAAAAGCTTCATACATTCATGAATGCATGTACAAAATAAGGGTAAAGAGAACAATTAGGAACTGGCATTAAAAGAAATGAAAGCGCTAGAATATACATTCCTTCCAATTAATCAGTTGCTTATATGTTTACGGAGCCCTGGTGGCGCCGCCGTTAAAAGCGACAGCTGCTAATTAAAAGGTGGGCAGTTTGAATCCACCAGCCACTCCTTGGAAGCTCTATGGGGCAGTTCTACTCTGTCCTACAGGGTCGCCATGAGTCAGAATCTACTGGACGGCAACTAGTAACGGGTATAGGTGTACGTATTATGCAAACTACTAGACTGAAAGGCTGGTCCAAAAACCAGTTAAAGCAAAAAAACATTTGTGGAGCACTAATTTGAAAAAAAAAAAAAAAATCAACTGATATGTTTGTGAAATTCTGGGAGTAGTACACAGGTGACATGGGCTTGCCATAAGTGAAAACAGACTCAATGGCAGCTGGTTTGGTTTTTGGATATGAGTAAAATTTATTTCAGAAATGAATCCATAATGTAAAAATATTGTTATATTTCTACTATTTTAAACAACTAAGTCATTAAAAGAAAAAAGAAACTACAGGCTGCCCGCCTGTAAGTAGACTGACCACCTGTGTACATCTTGAAGGGGATGCTAGATACGGAATTCAGATTTGATGAGCGCCAATGAAATGTCAGTGACTCGCAAATCAGCCAAGCAGTTTCAGATCTAGTTCTCCCCCGGCATCCACAAGGAAGACAAGAAGCAGAGGACTCAGGAACTAGAGACATTACCCAAGCAGCACAGTCCACGGGTAAACAGGTAACCCTGATCCCAGATCCCAGGAGCAAATAATGTGCCACAGAGAGATATGACCTTCAAAGTGAGTGACATGACAAGATGCAGTCAATCTCCAGTCAGCTCCCCTGGAATAAGCCTAGTCAAAAATTTACATCAGTCCTGCTCGATCCACACGAGGCCTTTGTAAATCATCAGGGCAGAGCAATTTCAAAGCACCAGAACAATTTCTAATTAAACTTTATACAATTTAAATATATATCAGCGACATAATTCTGATGTTCACGAAGTTTGCACAAATTAAATACATATCAGGGACATAATTCTGATGTTCATGAAGTTTCCAGTAGTCTAAGTTTGCCTTCATGACATTCCAGCTGCCCTGAAAACATTAACCCTTTATAAATATTATAAACAAAATTAAATTCAGCGGCTTGAACTCTGTTCTTTGAAGTTTCATTATCTTTATAAAAATGAAAGATATAAAGGCCTTAAAATGCATTAAGATTCATAAAATGGATAGTTCGTCTCTGAAATACAGCCAACTGTTGATGTTTCTAAATCAAGGAACACAGGTCCACTTACGCTTAAGTACTTAACTAAAATAAATTATTCTATCTGTGAAATAATTTGGCTCTCACTAAAGAGTGGGATGAAAAATCGACATGATCCAGTTAAGCAGTAAGAGAAAAAACAGCTCAGGACCTAATTTTAAAAATCCAACTCAAAATATGGTCGGATTGAGGAAATGACCCTAAGACCTAATGAAAAATTTACATTTGTACAATCAGAAGTTGTCTACAGAAAAAAAGATGAAAGGATTCAAAAATATTTATATGCAGGTAATGCAAGCAATTGTTAACAGCTCTCTGGACACTCTTAAAGAATAACTTCAACTAGCCTGAACTAGTTTCCAAGGATCACTAATAACATAGCTAAAGTATGAAAACATAGGAGAAAATGTTACTGATCCAAAAATCATAGTACTTTATCATTCACTTAACAAAGTTTATGCTAAAATTCCACAGATGTCCAAATGAATGGTTTCAAACATATAAAAAGTAAATATTGTCCAGGAATTGTTTTTATGTATGACTTAACTAAGTTACATTTGTGATTTTTATATTCCTTGTACGTCATAGAAGAGATACAGCTAACCAGTGTATTCTTTTTGAGAAAGATTGGGAAGTCTCACAGAAGCCTACTTTTGTCTATCATCACAGTCGGTTGGTAGAATCCCACATATTTCAATGCTAATGGACTAGGATTAGGACTAGAAAGGGAAGGGCGGGGCTCAAGCAGTGGTTACCCCTCAAATGCCTTCTGCTCTGATTGTATTTGCCCAACATGATAATATAAATCATCTTTTATCAAGTTCCAGTACCCTCTCTCTTTTGCCACAACTTCATCCCCTTACCTTAACATGATTAGGGTAAAATCTAACTGGAGAAAATTTTATCAGTATAAATGTGCATTTTAAATGCAACTAAATACTAATACAAATATGCACAAGAATATAAAATATCCTTAATAATACCTGTTTAAAAAGAAACACCAATGTATTTACCAAATATGAACTGATCAGTGTTTTCTGGTTGAATTCTTGACAAGAAGGTCATACCTATGATCTGCATATATGACAACTGGTTCCTGGATTTTGGTAGACTGTTACAAGCAGAGTGATCCCAAAATAAGTAAAAAGAAGAAACCATTAATGTAGCTGATATAGCTCATAAGCATGGAGAATTACTGTCATGGGTTGCTACATTTTAATTTTTCAATAAATGAGAGACATTCATATTTAAACAATACATTTTAAATTGTTGAAAGACACACCTCTAAGACAGGCATCTGATTCTGTTTTGCTCCAGAGGGCCACACAATGGAGGTCTCTGGTTCCCAAATCCACAGGTCAACAAACAGAAACTGTTTGAAACGGAACACTGAAGGTACCCTAGCTCTCCCACAACTACACTCAGGTTGGAAGCAAACTTTAGGAAGTAATAGTGCAATTCCATTATCTGGGTCTTTTGCACACCATCAAGTGTAAGTATAAAGACTACAAAACTCCACCTTAATATAAAACATTTTAATATTTTTCTTCCATGGTTTCCAAGGATAACTCACAAAAAGATAAAGCAAAATTCAACACTGTATCTTTTCTCATATTACTTGTAACTCTTATGATGAGGTGCAGTGGTCAAGCACTTGGCTACTAACCGAAAGGTCAGCAGTTCAAATCCACCAGCTGCTCCTCGGGAGAAAGATGTGGCAGTCTGCTTCTGTAAAGATTTACAGCCTTTGATACCTATGAGGCAGTTCCACTCTGTCCTACAGGGTCGTTATAAGTTGGAATCAACTTGATGGCAGTGGGTTTGGTTTGGTTTTTTGGTTAAAACTGTGCATTTGATAGACTATAGTCCTAGTGTTATACTGTGATAGAGATCATGTACACAACTTTGTATTTCCTGCCAACATTCTTTGAGCTTTGGCTTATTTAAGGGCTTATTAACATTCCTTGAAATTATTAAAATTAATGTCCACAATTGGAAAGTATGTTCATTTAAAATATTGATATCTGTTCAAATGCTGGCTTTGGTAAATAGTCTACATAATTAAAAGGAATTGACTGAGAAACCTCAGACCTCACTGGGTTAACTTACAAAAGACATTAGAGAAACAGCCAAACGAGCAAGCATAAATGGAATTATTCTTTGATGTTTGCTAAATCACCATGTACATCACCACACTAGCATATCAAGAAAGGAAAAATATTTCTCAGGAAAGCAAAGTCAATTTCACATAAAAATATCCATAAAAATAACCAAAGTTTTCAGTTGAAGTAACATGAGGATTGGTTTACTGTTAAGATTTCTTAAGTGAGAATGAAGAAGTGGGAATGGAAACATTGTATAAATTTAATAAAGTTACCAACTCAACTTAATCCTTCCATTTTCTCTTGGAAACAACTATGAAACCTTACCCAGTTTCAATAAGTCGATCTGATAAAAAGTGAACTACAAATGAGAGAGGGCATTGTTTGAGCAGTTAAAACATTTGTTTAAGAAAAATTATCTAGGCTCTAATAAAACCCAGTTAGACTGACAAGATCTGTCAAATTAGCTTGGGGTGGAGTTTTTTTTTTAAAACACTGGACTCTCTGGGTGGCACAAACAGTAAACTGCTGGACTACTAAGTGCTGGACTACTAGACAAAAGGTTGGTGGTTCAAACCCACCCAGAGGCAGCTTGGAAGCCAAGTCTGGCAATCGACTTCCAAAAGGTCACAGCCTTGAAAACTCTATGGAGCACTTCTACTCTGCACACATGGGGTCGCCATGAGTTGGAATTGGCTTGATGGCAACTAACAACAACAAATTTTATTCAAAGACTATTCTATAACATGATCAATTCTTTAAAGACTGCTATATAAATTAGGAGCCCTGGTGGTGCAGTGGTAAATCACTCGCTGATAGCTAACGGAAAGGTCGTGGTTGGAACCCACAGCTACACAGGAGAAATACGTGGCAGTCTGCTTCCGTAAAGATTACAGCCTTGGAACTTCTATGGGGCACTTCTACGCTGTCCTATAGGGTAGCTGTGAGTCAGAATTGACTCCACAGCAAAGGATTTGGTGTTTTTTAAATATAAATTAAAGAGTTCCTGGGTGGTATAAAAAAGTTAACCTGCTAAGCTGCCAACCAATAGGCTGGAGGTTGGAGTCCACCCAGAGGAGCCTCAGAAGAAAGACCTAGTGATCTGAAAAATCATCCACTGGAAAATTCTATGGACCGCAGTTACACTGTGAGTTGGAGTGGCAAACTGCGTATGTTTTCTCTGTCCTACATCTTTAATACGAAAAACAGCAAGGAAAGCCAATATTAGGTAATCACCTTTTGAAATAGTCACAAAACGCATTCAGAACTCGTTCCACAAGTTTATTACTTAAGTAGCTCTTCTCTTTAATCAGTTGCATGAAAAAGAAATTTTAAAAAAATCAGTGCGTAATAAGGAACAGTTCCTTTCAGTAAAATCGGGCGGAGCGACTGGAAAAAGCCAACGTCCACCCACAGTATTAAAATACAGGAAACTTGGCTAAAAACTAAAGGAAGCCGAGAAGAAAACAATGCGTTCGTCTCACATGACCACGACGAGCTGCTCCTGCTCTGGTTCTAATTTTAGAGACTCTGGAGTTTGGGGAGGGCCCACTTTTACACATTCACTCAAGAAAAAGGAGTGCACAAAAATCCCGCCACGTCACCGGCTGCTGCGCCCGATCCGCGCTTCGCCGGGCGGGGCAGGTTCCAGAGACTGCCCGCGGGAAGCAGCGGCGACAGAGGGGAAAAGGGACGGGAGTGGGGGAAAGCAGAGGGGAAACAAAAAAGGTGCACGAGGCTTTCCGATGGCAGATTCCTTTTACCCCTAAACCTTCTGGCTACTCAGGAAAACTCTAGAACCCCTTTGACGCGGCTTACGAAGTTGTTGGTAAATCTGAGCGCGCTCCGGGCGCACGGCCTTACCTGTGCCATGGCGACTGCTCAGGTCAGGAGAATGTGATACAGGTCAGGAGAAGGTGATACGGGCCTGCAAAAGAGGGGAGAGACTGCTGGTTCAGCGAGCCAGACCCGCCCGCCTTTGCCCCTCCCCAGAGCGCAGGTCTGCGGATGAGCCCTGGAGCTCGCCGCGCACCCGGCATACGCGCACGGGACATACCCGCCCTCTCCGCAGGTCCCTGAGGGCTCTCGGCTGCGCCGCCACCTCGCTCCCCACTCTGGAGGAAGCCCCCTCCCGGAGCAAGGCGGCACTCACCCAGACAGAGGGACCAAGCGCTCCGAACCTTCCGGACAGCAGCGGGGCGGCGGCGGCGCTCAGGACGGAGTAGAGAAGCAGCCAGCGAAGACTCAGGGCAGCTGCTCTCATCCAGCTCCAAGCAACGGAAACACCACCGACCCCGCCCCGGCCGGCCCTGCAGGGCCCCGGCTAGGCTTGAGGGAGCCCGCCCCGCCCACCGCCCTGGTCCGCCTGGCCCACCGCCCGGTCCGACCACGCCCAACGCCCCGCCCCGCCCACCGCCGCGGCCCGCCCCTCTGCGAGACGCCGAAGTGCTTTACTGCGCCTGCGTAGGGCGAGATCTGTCAGCGTCTTGGAGCTAAGTCCGGGGACCCGCGGGTCCCGAAGGCGTAGGTGGGGCCCGACAGCGGTTTCGTTGCGACCGGAGGGGGCGCTGCTCTTCCAAAGGCCTGGGGACCGCCTTGTCCTCACTCTGCGAAGAGGGCGTGGGAGCTGTCCCGGGTTCCAGGTCCCCGGGCTCTGAGGCCTTGACCTGTCTATGGCCTCATCCTGGTGCTCTGACATAGCGGTGCGTGGGCGCCTTTTTGGAAGGCAAGACAAAGTCATTGCAGCCAAGGACAGGGCGTCTTTGACCATGGAATAGAAAAAGCCTGAAACTTTGCGGGCCATTTCCAAGATGTTTGTTTCAAGTTTGTTTTTTAAAAAAAATGTCAATGATTGCCTTCTAGATGATTCTGTCTTAATTTTCTAGCCCTTTGGTAGCAAATGTGGGATATTTGAAAGCCTCTGTCAGGCAGCCGTTTCTATTTTCAAAACGAGCCTTGAACTTTAAACTTAAAACTGGGCCATGCACTATACTTGTACAACATGTAGTATGAGTCTATGAGATACATATGGGTGCGTGCATATACCTACAAACAATAGAGACTGACTACAGGGTAGTGAACTAAGCTAAGTCGGGAAAGCAAAGGTAGACATGGTGCGTTTCTGAGCCTTACTCATGTGAGGCTCCAGGGCAGGCCAACAAGATAAAGCCAGAGAACAAAGCTTGCAACACTAGACACAGTGAGATACTCTCAGATGGGAAGTGCAAAGTGCTGTGGAGTTTATACAGGGAGAGAGAAGGATCTAGTCTGCTTTGGGGGATCAGGAAGAGCTTTTGCCATAAATGAGAACTAATGTAGTTCTTTGTATAAAACTTCTCATTTGTTTTCACATGTGAGTCGTTTGCTTAATCAGACCCTGACCAAGACACAGCCGAGTGGTTGTTCTCTGGAAAGAGAGGCAAAACTGCAAAGTGTGTGGAGCTAGCCACCCTCCCACCTCCTTGTGGCTTCCTGGGAGCCTCCTCTCCCACTTCAGCGCCTCTCAGGGGCATTCTTTACAGGCAGCCCTTTCCTTGGCATCTTTCCCTCTTCTCCGGGCTAGCATGCACCTCAGGCTTTTCTGTTCATGATCCACGTTCTGACCTTCACCAAGAGCAGCTCATTTAATCTGGCCTGGAGCCTTCTTTTTCCCATACACTTAATTCCATTTCTCCATTACTTCTCACACTTTTTACTCCAAGAGTAATGAAATTGCAAAGGACATCAGAAATCCTGTATTCAACAATCTTATTGATTTTATAGAAAACTGATACCTATCATGGGTTAATGACTTGCTCTGTGTCCCACAGCTAAATAGCAACAAAATACAAATTATTAGACTCAGTGTCTTGATATACTCAGTTTGGTATTTCTTTCAATTCTGCTTGTATCAATTTATGCAACTCCTACTCTGGACCAGGCACAGTTGTAGGCACTGGGGATAACCAGTAAATGAGACAAAGTCCCTGCACTCGTAGGCATACATTCTGGTGAAAGAGACAGACCATAAACCAACGTCTACTATGTCCAGGATGATGTGTGCTATAAATAAAAATAAAACGGGGATAAAGAATGACAGTGGGGGAACACTGTTTTGCAAAAGTGGTCAAGGAAGGCCTTTCTGAAAAGAAAAGAGCAGAAACCTGAATGAGTAATGCAATTTATTTGACAACTCCTTACCGAGTACCTTTGGAAAATGCGTACATAAGAGTTTTCACCTTAATAATATAAATAAAATATGTATACAAATACTAAAATGAGAGACAGACTGCAAATCATGAAAGGAATGTATAAGATACAATCAAAATGCAACTGGTTTCAGAGGAGAAACAGCTAATATTCAGTCAAGGGTTAGAAATTGAAGTGGCATTTGAATTAGGTTAGGGAGGGAGGATGTTTTATCAGGCAATGGAGAGGAGAAAGGGTGGTCTGGTTAAGTGAATAGCAAGACTAAAAAAGGGAAAGTGTGTGTGTGTGAGAGAGAGAGAACTGTTTAAAAGAGAGAACTGTTGAAAATGGCAGGAGTGGAAGGTACATAAAGGGAGACTGCCACGTAAAGGGTCTGCTTTGAATGGTATATTTAAGTTATGGATTTTGAAGGACTGATCTTTTTTAAATTGCTGGGTAGCATAAATAATGGCCACTTGGGAAATCTCCTTCACTGCTTCCTAGAGATAAATGTCTGTTGTCCATCCCCAAAAGTCCCTGATGAGTGTCCAGAGGTCATTCTCAGGATCTTCACCGGATTCTCCTGATTCAACTTTCTCTTCCTGGGCATTGTAATTAGTCCTTCTACAGTGTTGTTGTCTTCATGCTGTCTTAATTACAAGCGCGGTATAACAATTTGGGTTCTTTTACTATTCATGGGCACGAATAATGGATTTCAGGTATTTTCTGATGAGATAATCAGGTCTTATCTCCATCTAAAATTTTCTTTTCGTTTGAAAATATTCCGAATGTCAGATAAGTGATTTAGAGGCACACTTTTGACACTCAAAAATTATGTGTAAACTCAGAATTTTCCCTATTTCACTCTTTCCTTCAATTATATGGATCATTCTGGAACTAGCCAATGTATTCTAAACAAGCCATTGAGCTTCTTTGTGTTGCGGTTTCCACATCTCTCAACTCTAATATTCTGATCATTTATTCATTGCCCTATGGCACAAATGATCACCTGTTTCCCTTGATTATACTGATTCATAAAGAGAGGAAAAGTTGGTAAAAGTCTTCATATAAGTAAACACAAAACGTTTGCCTAATTTTAGGAGGGCTGGAGTCTTGTTTTGTAGAGAAATATAAAATTTTCAACCAGTCTACTTTTTAAATCAGTTTTATTTAACAATTTGTTGCAAATTATAGCTAGTGAAAGAAGGAAAGAAGACAGAAAAATTAATTGCAGGAGGCAGAGGAAGCAAGAGCAAATGCCTAAGGGGCAGCGCAGGGGACGGACACAAAGGAAAAAGGAAGCCCCTGCCTCCCAGGACCTTGGGAGCTGGAAAGAGCAAACCCTCTGAAGTTAGAGCAAGCTGGGTTTGAATCCCCAATCTGCCTGCATGCCAGGTGTGTGACTTGGACAAATTATTTGGTTTCTCTGATCCTCAGTTTCCTTATCTAGAGTGGTGGTTAGGATTAGATGAGCTAATTTGTGTAGATGACTAATATGCTGTCTTAGTCATCTAGTGCTGCTTAAACAAAAATACTACAAGTGGATGGCTTTAATAGTTTATTCTCTCACGGTCTAGTAGGCTAGAAGTCCAAATTCAGGGTGTCAGCTCCAGGGGAAGGCTTTCTCGGCTCTGGAGGAAAGTCTTTGTCATCAATCTTCCCCTGGACTAAAGCTTCTCTGTGCAGGAACCCTGGGTCCAAAGGATGCACTCTGTTCCCGGTGCTGCTTTCTTGGTGGTATGAGGTCTCCCTGTCTCTCTGCTCACTTCTCTCTGCTTCTCTCTTTTATATCTCAAAAGAGATTGGCTCAAGACACAATTTAATCTTGTAGATTAAGTCCTGCCTCATTAACATAACTGCCACCTATGTCATCTCATTAACATCATAGAGGTAGGATTTATAACACATAGGAAAATCACATCATGACAAAATGGTGACAATCCCACAATACTTGGAATCATGGCCTAGCCCAACTGATACACATATTTTTGGGGGACAGAATTCAATCCATGACATATGCTTAGTAAGTCCTATAACCTTTTTAACCTGTAATTACGTACATATCCTAGTCATGGTCCTTGCCCCACTTCTGTAGTTCCACCTATGACAGTGATGAATTGACCTGTTACCAGTCATGACCTTGTGATGATTTTCTTTGTCCTCTATAGTATATAATGGGCAACATGACTGTGATTCAGCAGATTCCTTCAGCTTCTATACTGGGTACATGCTGATGGTCTCCCTTATTTGAATGATTGTGTTTGTCTTGGGTTAATAAAAATCTCTTTCAGTTAAATTCAAGTCTGGGGTCTTTTTCCTCTATGACAGCCTCTACTCATCTGGAACAAAAGAGAAGGAAACCAAAGACTCAGAGAAGAAAGTAGTCTATAGGACTAATAGTTCACATGAACCACAGCCTCATCTACCCTGAGACCAGAAGAACTAGATGATGCCTGACTACCACTACCAGTGGTTCTGCTCAGGGCCACAACAGATGGATCTTGATAGAACAAGAGAAAAATGTGGAACAGAACTCAAATTCTTAAAAAGTGCAGACTTACTGGACTGGGTGAGACGAGAAGGCTCCCCAAGACCATTGCCCTGAGATACTCTTTAAACCTTAAACCAAAATCATCCCATGAAGTCAACGTTTAGCTAAATAACAGATTGGTTCATAAAATAAAGAATATCACCTGTGAGTAATGACCGTCTTTAAAAAAATAAACTATAGGATACTATATGGTCAAAAATTACTCTAAAGCAAAGATAAGAAGGTAAGGGGGCAGGGAAACTAGACTAGTAGAAATGGTACAACCAGAATAGAATGAATGGGAATGATGACACATTGTGGAAAATGTAACCGATGTCACTGAATAGCTTGTGTAGAAATAGTTAAATGGGAACCTAATTTGCAGTGTAAACTTTCACCTTAAACACAAACATTATTTAAAAACAAAATGCAAGAAGAAATCTTAAGAGAAGAAATTAAGGGAAGATGTGCGCAATGAGTCTTGAAGGAGGAGTCGGAGTTCACCAGGTGAACCAGGGGGATGTAGAGGCGGTTGTTGGGGGAACACAGGATAACAAATTCAAAACAGGATATTTTAAGTAGTTTGTTAGCAAAGCAGAGGGTGGGAGTAAGTCGGAAGAGATGTGCTTGGAAAAGTTTATGAAGGGCTGTGTACAACTTACTAAAGAATTTGGCTGTTTTCCTTAAGCAATTGGGATCTGCTAAATATCTGAAGATTTGTAAGCAATGGAGTAACATCATCAGACTTACGTTCAGAAAAAAGTAAAGCAATTTGGAGGAACAATTAGAGACAGGAGAAGTTAAGAGGCCAGTAGAAGACTATTGCAATAGATAATGAGAGTTTGAATCAAGCAAATGGCTAAGAGGGAGCTAATACAAGACGAACAAAGGAATTATTAAAGTCTACTTCCTTAGACGTGGTATTGGGGTGGGGTGGTGAGAGAAAGTGAAGAATCCAGAATTACTGCCAGGTTTCTGGAATGAGTAACTGATCAACAGTGATGACTGTAACGAAAAAGCTGGCCTTGGAGGAAAGACGATGAGTTAGGGTTGGGCATGTTGGTTTTGAGGTGGCTGTGTGATATCCTGGTAGAGACGGGAGTAGCAGGCAGATGCCTATGTGAGCCTAAAGCTCAGGAGAGCAGTCCAAGCTGGAGATGGGGGTTTGAAAGTGTGGTTTGCTAACACCAGGCCTGCTGCAGGCTGGGTGAGACAGCAATGAATGGAATATGGAGCAGAGGCTCAGCAAGGAACCCCTGGTACAGATCAGTGGTTCTCAACCAGGGATGTTTGGTAATGTCTGGAGACATTTTTAGTTGTCATAACTTATTGGGTTGGGGAGCTGCTGTGGACATCTAGTAAGTTGCTGCTGGTGTTATTGTTCAGCCTGCACACCACCCTACCTGTGAGCTACCTAATATCCTTTAATCGTTTTTTGCTTAGATTAGTTAGAATGGGTCCTACTGTTTACAATTAAGGATCCTGCTAGACACATCTCTCAAAAAAGCCCTTTTTAACAAAGTTAGCTTGAGTTGGGTTTCTTTTGCTTGTAGCTAAGAGAGTCCTGACTTACACAGCTTTGTTAATTTTAGGCTGAGAGGTTACAGGTTGAATTGTGTCTCCCTGAAACATATGTTGAAGGCTATCCCTCAGTACCTGTGAATGTGACATTGATTAGAAATAGGCTCTCTGAAGATGTTATCAGTTTACATGAGGTCACACTGGAGTAGGATAGGCCCTAATCCAACATGACTGGTATCCTTACAAAAAGACGAAAGAGACACAGACAGAGAGATGCAGAGGAAAGATGGCTATGTGAAGACAGAGACTGGAGTTGTGCAGCCACAAGCCAAGGAATGCCTGCGACCACCAGAAGTTAGAAGAGGCAAGGAAGGATTCCTCACCTGGAGCCTTCAGAGAGAGCATGGCCTGGCTGACAGCTTGATTTCGGGCTTCCAGCCTCCAGAACTGGGAGAGAATAGATGTCTATTGTTCTAAGTCATCCACTTTATGGTTCTTTACTACAGCAACCCTAGGAGTCTAGTACAGAGCCAGTGAAAGGAAAAGGTTTAAATGTAGGTGAGAGCAAAATCATAATTTTGGAGGATAGACTTTAAACCTCAGATAGGAAGAGGGACATCTCGCCATCTAAGCCAGAAAGAAGGAGGTAAGAACAGGTGTGGACAGACATTCTGTAGGTGTGAGATGGGAAGTCAGAGCAAGCATCCCTGTTAAGTAGGGGTTAAGGCCATCCACGGGGAGAAAGAGGATGGGCTAGGATCTTAAGGAGAGCAGCTAAAGTTTAAAATAAATGTCATGAAGGATGGAAAAGTTGCTGATCCAGGACATAGTAAATGGTTGCTGAAAACTGCTGAGGGCCCAGTTGAGGCTGATGACCCTCAATCTGTGATATGACGTGGTGTGTCCAGTGGCAGTTAGCAGCCTCCATGTAAGAGCTGGCGATGGTGGGGTAGCTGAGTGTGTGAAGACAGTCAACTGAGGGAAGATAGATGAGGATAATGGCAAGATGGTAGATACAATGATTTGCTATATAGGCCTTAGGTTGAGTAGAGAAGAAATTGGAAGCAAGAGAAAGGGTGAAAGGCTAGATAAAAAGACAGGAGCTGGCAGTTTGGATGCTGTCCAAGTAATTGAAGCAGATGTGGTTGGATTGGTGAGAGAACATGGCAGATAGGAAGAAGTGATCAGGGAGGGTGAATTAGATTTTAAGATTCTAGAGAATGAAAGTGTCTAGGAGGTGAGAGAATGATAATTACACATTTTCCTTTACTACTTTTCAGAAGGTGAGTCCTTGTCATTCCCTTTCTCAAGCAAAATTTCTCCTCTCTGTTTTCTTCTTCCCTGAACCCTCATTCTCACCCCATCCAACTAGAAAGATTGCATAAAGGGAAAAAATTAACATTGCAGTTAATGGGAGGGGAAATATATATGAATGATGGTACTAGGTTATCCCAGAACCTTTGACATTGTCGAATTGAAAGAATCCTCTTTAATAACCCCTTCAGTTATTTAAAGAGAAGACAGAGATCAAGAGAGATGAAAGTGTCGTGTCCAAGATCACTATGCAAGTTCTTGGCAGTTCTGAGACTAGAATGCGGAAATCCTGACTCCCAGGATTTCTTTCCATCATATACGTTAATCTGTTAGGCTGACTTCTGGGATGTTAACACACACCCACAAATATACACATGCCCTTCAAAGGCTTTCCTTGTACACCTGTATTTGTGGAACTTTCTGCACCTACTTCCTAATCCATCTTGCTTCTTACCCTAATTTTAACAGAATGCTGCTATATCACCGCATTTAGCCTGTTAGGCTGACAGCTCTAATTGCATAGGTTCTGTATATCTGTGTTTTTTTTTTAATCACTGTATCCTCGGTGCTCATAAATTTGTTGAATGAATAAAGAAAAATCCTAGATAAAGAAATAAATGCTGAGAGGACCATCAGACTGACCCCAAGGAATAGGAGTGAGGTTGAGGAGATGTTGCTGAGAAGTTGGCTGTTGACAGATTGGGCCTGTGACAGCAGAACAGTGGATTTAGAAGGCCTTTCTTTTTTTTGAATGGGAGAGGTGGGGACTGAATCATCGGAATGGAAGCTGAGAGTGGGGCTTAGTGCTGAGAGTTTTTGGAAGGAGAAAGAGAGGTGAGAAATTGAAACTGATCTTCCCATCATTTCTAGGCATTAAACAAATTCTAACCACCATCCCAAAGAAGGAAAAACCAAATATTTGTCCAAGGTCACACAAGTAGTAAGATCATAGAATAAAATTTTACCTACTCAAGGACATGTCGTCTCCAGAATTCACAATATCTATTCAAAATACATCTATTCTTCTGGCAAAAATTCTCCCTTCGAAGGATTTCACTTAACTCTTTCTTATCTCCTGACAATTCTGAGTGTCAGTGGTCTGCAGTTAATAGCAACCTCTGTTAAACAAAACAAAACACACCCAAATACGGTAATCTATACCTTTATTCAGCCATTCACTCATTCGTTGAAAATATATTTAAATGAGAAGCTACCCTGTGTCCCTGGGTAGTACAAACAGTTAACTGAGCACTCCACTACTAACAGAAAGTTTGGCGGTTTGAATCCACCCAGAAGCGCCTTGGAAGAAAGTCCTAGCAATCTATTTCCAAAAGATCACAGCCATTAAACACCCTATGGAGTGCAGTTCTAGGGTCTGACACACATAGGGTCACCACGAATCGACTCCATAGCAACTGGTTTTGGTTTACCCCATGCTGGGGACTGTACTAGGTTCTAAGGATCCAGGGAAAACAAGAGACAAGATCCTTACCTTTATTGTAAGTTGGCTCAGTGTTTTTACTGTGTCTTTTACTAATAGCTAGGAAGATCTTAATCGAGCACAAAACATTGAGCCTGAAAGATTCCTATGAAATGTCCTAATTATTAACAATCTGCCAGCTACGTTCAGGTTTCCTGCTAGGGAAGTTGATTTACATTTTACTGCAGCTAAAAATATTGCTTTGACTAAAAACAACATGAGGACATCTAATGCTAAAAATCTCGTGGGTAGTTGCTGCTAGCCAGCCCTGGTGGCACCGTGGTTAACTGCTCAGCTGCTAACCAAAAGGTTGGCGGTTCGATCCACCAACTGCTCCACGGGAGAAAGATGTGGCAATTTGCTTCCAATAAAGATTTACAGCCTTGGAAAGCCCATAGAGAAGTTCTACTCTGTCCTACAGGGTTGATATGAGTCGGAATCCACTCCACGGCAATGTTTTGTTTTTTTGGCGGGGGTGGGGGTGGAGTTCTGCTGATAATTTCTGGTGAGCACAAGGATCAACAAGGAAACCTTTAACATTGCTGGCTCAGGATGAGGTTCTAAAGGTAAATCTGGACCTGTTTTTCCCAAGGATGCTACAACCACTTTAAATCTAAATGGCAAGGGTGAGGAGCCACTAGACTGTGGGCTTCATTCTAGCCTCTCCCCCTGTGATGTAGTGGTGATAACAGAGCCCACTGGGGGAAGCAGCCTCAACTCCACTTCCCATCCTAGGACTTTCAGGGATGGATGAGGTGAGGCCAGGTAGGTGCTTGAATTAAATTCCCTTAGAAAGGAGCATTCTGGCAGTATCTCTTCCAAGACAGATGTGTTCATTCTTCTGGAAGTCCATGCTATATTCAGTATTCTTCACCAACTCCACAATTCAAAGGCATCAATTCTTTGGTCTTCCTTACTCATTGTGCAGCTTTCACATGCGTATGAGGCAATTGAAGACACCATGGCTTGGGTCAGGCACGTCTTAGTCCTTAAAGTGACATCTTTGATATTTGTGTAACCACATACACATTTTTTGGTTGTTTTTGGTGTTGTTGCAAAATTATATTTGTCATATCCTTTACCAAAAACATACTTTTCTCTCGTGAACTTCTTAGTGACATTATTTACCTTGGTCAACCTGTGTGCACTTCACCCACATTCGATGGTGCCTTTCCCATCACCAAAAGTAATAAGTTCCCCCGCCCCCTATCCCTGGTAGCCACAAATGAGCGTTGGGCTCTCTCTATATATGTATATATACCTATCCTAGTCTTCTTATAAAAGTGTGATCATACAATATTTGTCCTTTTGTGATTGAATTATTTCACTCAGCATAATGTCCTCCATATTCATCCATGTTATAATATGTTTTGAGGACACATCATTATTCTTTATAGCTGCATAGTATCCCATTGTATTATGTACCACACTTCTTTTTTTCCATTCATCTGTTGATGGGCACTTAAGTTGTTTCCGTGTTTTTGCTATTGTGGATAATGCTACAATGAACATGGGTGTGCATCTGTCTGTCCTGTCTCTTTGATTAGATCTCTGGTGTATATACCTAGGAGTGGGATTGCATCATAAAGTATTTCTATTTCTAGCTTTTTGAGAAAGTGCCATACCATGTTCCATAATGGTTATACCATTTTACAATCCCACCAGCTGTGGATAAGGGTTTTGATCTCCTCACATCTTCACCAGATTTGCTGCTTTCTTTTCCTTTTTTTTTTTATCAGTGCCATTTTAACAGAGGTGAGATGATATCTCATTGTAGTTTTGATTCGCATCTCTCTAATGGCTAATGATCACAAGAATCTTTTCATGGGCTTGTTGGCTGCTTCAATGTCCTCTCCAATGAAGAGTTTGTTCATGTCCTTTGCCGTTTTTTAATTGGATTGTTTGCCTTTTTGTTGTTGAGTTGTTGCAATTTTCTGCAATATTTTAGAGATTAGACCCTTATCAGATATATCATCCCCAAAGATTTTTTCTCAGTCTGTAGGTTGTGTTTTTACTCTTAATAAAGTCTATTGATGAGCATAAGTATTTAATTTTTAGGAAGTCACAGTTATCTAGTTTGTCTTCTGTTGTTCATGCATTTGTAGTTGTGTTTGATAATCTATTTCTGAAAAAAAATTAGGTCCCACAGTTTTGTCCCTATGTTGTCTTCCAGGAACTTTATAGTTTTAGCTTTGACATTTAGGTCTTTGATCCATTTTGAGTTAGTTTCGTGTATGGTGTGAGGTATGGATCCTGTTTCATTTTTCTGCAAATGGATATCCAGTTTTGCCAGCACCATTTGTTAAACAGACTCTTTCTTCATCATTGAATGGACTTTGACCTCTTGTGGAAAATCAGCTGCCCATAGATGAATGGGTTTATTTCTGGGTTCTCAATTCTATTCCATTGGTCTATGGGTCTTTCACTGAACCAGTACCAACCCATTTTGATTACTGTGGCTGTTTTGTGATCAGGCTGTTTTGAGATCAGGAAGTGTGAGGCCTCCTACCTTGTTCTTCTTCTTCAATATTGCTTTGACTATTCAGGACCTCTTTCCTTTCCATGTAAAGTTGTTGATTGGTTTTTCCATTTCGGTAAAGAATGTTGGAATTTGGATTGGGATTGCATTGTATCTATAGATTTCTTTGGGTAGTGTTGATATTCTCACAGTGTTAAGTCTTCCAATCCATAAGCATTGAATGTTCTTCTATTTATGTAGGTCTCTTTAAGTTTCTTGCAGTAGTGCTTTATAGTTTTCATTGTATAGGTCTTTTACATCTCTGATTAGGTTTATTACTGGGTATTTTATTATTTGGGGGGCCATTGTAACTGATACTGTTTTGTTGATCTACTTTTCAGAGTTAGTGTAAAGGAACCTGTCTTAGGCTGGGATCTCTAGAGAAGCAAAACCAGTAAAGTGTGTAAATATACATAGAGAGAGATTTATATCAAGGAAATGGCTTACACTGTTGTAGAGGCTGCAACACCCCAAGTCCATGGGTCAGGATAGAGGCTTCCTCTAATTCACAAAGCTGCAGGAGCTGGTGAACCCAAGGTCAGCAGGTCAGAGAGCAGGGCTCTTGATCACAGACTGCAAAGATGGATGAATCCCAAGATAGGCAGCCAAGATTTCAGGTAAGCTGCTAGCTCAAGAACCTCCCAAGAACTGGAGCTCAGACAAACAGGAGCCAGCTGCAGGATCGAGAGTGACCAAAAGCCCATGAGCCTTGCTAGAATGTCCACTTATATTCAATGCAGGCCACATGCCCAAGGAAATTTCCTTTCAACTGATTGGCTACTCACAGTAGATCCCATCACGGAGGTGGTCACATTATGTCAAATCTCATCATGGAAGTGATCACAACATCACACAACTGCCAAACTACATCATAACTGCCAAACCACTGAGAATCATGGCCCAGCCAAGTTGATACACAACCTTGACCATCACAGAACCCAACTAATTTTTGTGTGTTGATCTCGTATCCTACCACTTTGCTGAATTCTTCTATTAGATCCAGTAGCTTTCTTGTGGAATCTCTGGGACTTTCTAAGTATAGGATCACACCATCTGATAACAGAGGTAGTTTTACTTCTTCCTTTCCAATTTGGATACACTTTATGTCCCTTTCTTGCCTTATTTCTCTAAGTAGGACTTCCAGTGTATTATTGAATAAGAGTGATGATAGTGGGCACCCTTCCCATTCTCAGGGGGAAGGTTCTCAGTTGGCTGTTGGTTTTGAGAATAATGTTGGATGTTGGTTTTGCATATATGTCCTTAATTATGTTGAGGAATTTTCCTTCTATTCCTATTTTGCCGAGAGTTTTTAATCAAGAAAGGGCGTTGGCTTTTATTAAATGCCTTTTCTGCATCAATTAAGTTGAACGTGTGAGTCTTTCCCTCTGCTTTATTTATGTGATGGATTACAATGATTGATCCCACTTGATCATGTTGTATGATTTTCTTAATATGTTGTTGAATTCCGTTCACTAGAATTTTGTGTCTATATTCATGAGGGACATTGGTCTCTTTTTGTGATGTCTTTACCTGGCTTTGGTATCAGGGTGATGCTGGCTTCATAGAATGAGTTAGGGAGTATTCCTTTGTTTTCAATGTTTTAGAAGAGGTTGAGTAGACTTGGTGTCAGTTTTTCTCTGAGTGTTTGGTAAAATTTCCCAGTGAAGCAATCTGAGCTGAGGCTTTTTTTGTTGAGAGTTTTTTGATGATATCTTCAATCTCTTCTTTTGTTATGGGTCTGTTTAGATTTTCTACCTCTATTTGTATTAGTTTAGAAAGGTAGTATTTTTAGTCGTTTTTTTTTTTTTATGTTTTTATAAATTTTATTTATTTTGTTGTTGTTGTTGAGAATATACACAGCAAACATACACCAATTCAACAGTTTCTACATGTACAATTCAGTGACATTGATTACATTATTTGCATTGTGCAACCATTCGCACCCTCCTTTTCTGAGTTGTTTCTCCCTCCTTAACGTGAACTCACTACCCACTAAGGTTCCTACCTAATCTTTCAAGTTGCTGTTGTCACTTTGATCCCATATAGATAGTTCTTAAAAGAGCGTAATGCTCAAGGCAGACCTTTTTTTTTTTTTAAACTGATTAAGCTAAACTATTATTCAGTTTAAAGATGACTTCAGTGTATATTTTTGGTTTAAGGTTTAAAAAATTATCTCAGAGAAGTAACTTCAGGGGTTTATCCAACCTCCATGGCTCCAGAAAGTCTAGAGTCCACGAGAATCTGAAATTCCGTTCTGCATTTTCTCCCATGGTTTTAGTTTTTTAGTAATGTGTTATTTAGTTTCCATGTATTTAATTTATTTTTCTTATTCTTCCTGTTTGATTTCTAGTTTCATACCATTATGGTCAGAGAAGATGCTTTGTATAATTTCAATATTTTTAAATTTATTGAAGCTCACTTTGTGGCCTAAAATACGGTCCATTCTGGGGAATGTTCCATGTGCTTTGGAGAAGAATGTGTATTGTGCTGCTGTTGGGTGGTGTGGTCTATATATACTGTGAGGTCCAACTGATTAATATTGTTATTCAGATCTTTTTTTATTTTCTTTCTAGTGATATTTCACTTTTCGTGAACTGTTCTCAAATTTTTTTCTTTGTCTTTGGTTCTGAAAAATTTGATTATGGTATGTCTTGGTGAATTTTTTTTAGGGGGAGAGTCTATCCTGTATGGTGTTCATTGAGCTTCTTGGGTGGAAATCTTCCCACCTTGCATGATATTTGGGAAGTTTTCTTCCATTTTATCTTCAAAAATTCTCTTTTTACTCTATTTTCTGTCTTCCTCCTCTGGGATTCCTACTATATGTATGTTACTCCTCTTGACGGTGTCCCACATAACCCTTGAGCTTTCTTTGTTTTTCTTTAATCTTTTTTCTGTTTGTTCCTCAAGCAAATTATTATCAAGGGTTTTGTCCTGTGTTTCACTAATTTTTTCTTTTTGTTTCAATTCTACTTTTGTGTCCTTCCACTGAGTTGTTTATTTCTGGTATTTTATTAAGTGTCTTAGGCTGGATTCTCTAGAGAAGGAAAACCAGTAAAGCATATATAGATAGATAGATATAGAGATATAGAGATACATATATAAAGAAAGATTTATAGCAAGGAAATGGCTCACACGGTTTTTAGAGGATGTAAATCCGAAGTCCATGAGGCAGAAAAGAAAATTCTCCTGATTCACATAGCCACGGGGGCTGGCGAGCCCAAGATCGGTAGGCCAGAGAGCAGTGCTGCCACAGGCTGTGAAGATCGACGATCAGCAGGCGAGACCCCCAGCAAATTGCTAACCCAAGTCCCAAGAACCGGAGGCCAGATTAACGGGAACCAGCTGCAGGATCTGGAACAAGCAAAAGCCCTGGCAAGGCAAGCAGGAAGGAAGTAGGCGGAAGAGGGTGGGGAGATGAAGGCTGAGGGGGCAATGAGCCATCACAGGCCCCGCCCCCCCAGCACCATTCAGCAGATTCTATCATGGGGGTGATCACATAACAAATTTCAACAGCAAAGTGATCACAACATTATACAACTGCCAAAACACTGAGAATCATGGCCCAACCAAGTTGACACACAATCTTAACTATCACATTAAGTTTCTGAATTTCTAGTTGTAGTTTTTGTTTAGTTTCTAGTTCTTTATTGAGTTTGTGGTTTTATTCTTGTATTGTTTTCCTGAATTTTTCTAGGCCTTTTCCCCGTGTTTTCCTTGATCTCTTTGAGGGATCTGAATACAAGTTTTTTTCTAACCCCTTGTCAGGTAGTTCCATTATCAGTTCTTCCTCAGAAAGGTTTTCCATCCCTTTATTTTGCTTGTTTGCCTAAGCCATCTCATCCTGCTTCTTCACATGATTTGTAATACCTTGCTGTCTTCAAGAGATTAAGATTCTATTTTATTTGTTTATATATTACTTTATTGATTGTATCTTTGTCTTTTTTATATTGTTTTGCTTTTGTTTTGATGTATCTGAAGCTTAGCTTCTTCCCTTTCTCTTTATATTCTCTACCTTTGTTTGTATTGTTTTAATTGTTGTTGTTTTATAATATTGATCTGTTTATGGCCCTGGTTCTGCCAGTCGATTGAAGGTAATTTTCTCTCACTGGTTGCATACACAAGGGAATCCTGTGTCATTGGGCACATATGTCTTCCCTGGTAAGATTGTGTGGAGGTGTATGATCAGGTCCCTTCCCTATTGTGGGGCTCTAGGTGTCGGGTAGTCAGGGTCCCTCCACAGCTTTTGTGGGGCTGTGTGGTAATTCCACACTGGCACATGCTGTTAGTGAAGCCTCTGGAGAGCAGAACGGGTTAGCTTCGCAGACCCAAGAAGGCAGTACTACTCTAATGGGTGAGGCAGACCCTCTGCTTAGTCACGGATTGTTGTCCGAGTGAAGGAAGTAGGGCTGGGGGCCAACGTGTGTGCGCAGATAGCCTGAGGGAATAGATAGAGTGTGGGAGGGATGTGTGGTGGGCAGGTCACCAGGGGCACCTCACCTCACAGGCCGGATGAGTTGCACGGTGGGCACAGGCCAGGTGGGGTGAGTAGTGGTTTGGTCACTGGGGATACCTTTCTCCTTGGGCTGGGCAGGGTGCATGGTGGCCTAGGCCAGGATGGGCAAGCAGTAGGCAGGTCACTGGGGGCACCTTGCTCCTTAGGCTGGATAGGGTGCATGCTCGCATGGGCCGGGAAGGGCGAGTGGTAGGCGGGGTGAGCAGTGGGCAGGTTGACGGGAGCACCTCGCCATGCAGACAAGGCAGGGTGTGTGGTGGATGGGTCACCAGGGCACCTCGCCATGCTGGCAATGGGAGCAGGAGGGCTGCTCAAATGGGAGGGGAAGAGGGGGTAGCACAAGGCTGGTCAAGGGGGAAACTTATGATTATTACTTTGCTGTTTTACTACTCAATGGATGTCTCCCATCCAGATGGATGGGCACTACTGCTGATAGGACGTCCCTCACTAGTTTCTGGTTCCCTTCCTTCTCTGCACTTGCCAGAGGCTCTGAAGCTCTCAACCACCTTCCTGCAATCACCCTTGTCCCTCCACAGAAGTGCACTCCCTGTGTTATCAATCCCCTGTCCTGAGGCTCCAACCATTTGGTCAGCCTCACTTTGCTCCAGTGGTACTTCCCTGTGTTTCCCTAGTTTCAGAGCTATGGAATTCCTACATGTCTCCTTTTCGGCCTCGTTTGGACCTGGCACATGTCCTACCTACCTTGTTTCTTTCCAAGATGATTTACTCAGTGTCTCTGGCTCCAGCTGTGTTTTCCATGAAGTTGCCTTCCTGGGCTCCACACCTGGGGATGTTGTTTGCTGCCGTCTCAAAATGGCCATGCTGTGCCAGGCCAGCTGGCCAGGCATGAACACTCTGAGAATCTCTGAGATCCTGCTGATTTCATTCTCACTCTCTTTCCAATCAGTACTCAGTCCAATTCTTCAGCCTTCCATTTGATATTGAGGTATCTAGGATCATTGTTTATACTCGTTTCATTTGGTTTCTCGAGTCTTTGTTGTAGGAAGACATTAAGGTGTGTCTACCCAAGCCACCATCTAGACCAGAAGCCCCGTCTTCTGACATCTTGACTGCAGCCTCATCAGAGACCCTGAGATAGGGCCACCCAGCTAATCTGCTCCCAAATTCCTGAGCTACAGAAACTGGAGATAAAATAATGCTTGATATTTGTGTTTTTTCTGAGTTTTTGTAGTAATTTGTTATGAAGCAATAGATAATAATTTTAAATAGTTTGCTTACAGATATCAACATGAATGAAATTCTGGACCCAAGCTCCAAGTTTATGATGTTCAGTCTTTCTAACTCAAGCTTTACCTGGGTTTTGAGTGATACCCATGACTGATCTTCTATTTCTCCAGTTTCATTTTGAAAGACAGTAAAAATAATTATTTTAAAGAATGTTTTTAATGAACTAGCTAATCAATTTTTATAAAGTGATACGCAAAGGAAGAGTTTCAAACTCCTATTATTATTTAATATGGCTTTAACATTTTAAAGACTCAGGATGGGAACTGAGGAAGAATCAAGATACATTTTCCTTAAACATTCAAATTTCTACCTTTCCAAGAATCAAAGTCTATAGAACACAGAAAGGGAATCTAATTCCAATTTTATAGATAATCTGCTAGAAATGTAGTTTTGACTTCATAAAGAAAACTCTTGAATATAAAGAAAATTCCTAAAACTTTTTACACAGTTTACTCGTTTTAAAATTTAGAGTGTAGGAGCAACTGAAATCTCCACCAAAAGGAGAATAGATAAATGATGGCATATTCATACAAGGGAATGCTATTCAGCAATTAAAAAAAAAAAAAAAGAACACAACAACATGGAATAATCTCAAAAACATTATTTGAGTAAAAGAAGCAAGACACAAAAGGATTCATTCTGTCTGATTCCATTTATATGAAGTTCAGGAATAAGAAAATGAAACTATGGTGACAGAAATCAGAACAGCAGTTATCTATGCGGATGAGGTTGACTGAAAAGGGAGAGGAGAGAACTTTCTACAGGTGATGGAAAGAGAGATACTATATCTTGATTTGGGTAATGATTACACTAGTATATATATTTGATCAAAACTTATCAAATATATATACTCATGTTCATTTCACTGTGTAAATTTTACCTCAGTCTAAAAAAGACGACATTTAAAAAAAAAAGTGTTCAATACCAACATGAAATCATGTTTCCCTGTTGGAAGGATAACCGCTTTTTCTGAAGGCACAAGCAGTGTATTCAGAAATCAGAAAGAGCTTTCACATCACTCACACAAGTGAAATAAAGTGTATATATCCAGACATGTTCCAAAAACTACCTCTTTGAGTAAAGTAAACCTCAGCCACCTGAGTCATGATAAATGCTCTTTGTTTATCTCCCCATTCAACAAATCCTATCCTCTCTCTAAAGTTGCACCCTGGTGGGAAAAATCAACATTCAATTTTCATCATTTCTGGGGCTGCTCTGTTCAGCAAACTCATGCTGAGCAGGAAGGAACCGCCAGCATTGCAGAAAGGCGGGCAGGGACAGAGCCTGAGTAGATGGCTGTGGGCGGGAGCCAGAGGGCTCTAGAAGTGACTCAGCGTCCAGGAATCCCATGAGGCCGGAGGAGGAGGGTTTTTGGCACAGAAAGGAGACTAAAATAAACAGGAAAAAAAATTAAATCTGTTGCTGTCGAATTGATTCCAACTCATAGCAACCCTGTGGGACAGGGTAGAATTCACCATAAGGTTTCCAAGGAGCAGCTGGTGGATTAGAACTGGCGACTCTTTGGTTAGCAGCCGATCTCTTAACCACTGCACCACCAGGGCTCCAGAAAGGAGACTAAACCAAAAAACCAAACCTTCTGCTGTCGATTCCAACTCACACCGACCCTATGGTACAGAGTAGAGTTGCCCCACAGCATTTCTAAGGAGTGCCTGGTGGATTCGAACTGCTGACCTGTTGGTTAGCAGCTGTAGCTCTTAACTTCTACACCACCAGGGTTTTCAGAAAGGAGACGAGAAGGGAAAAACATTGAAAAGGACTTCACAGTTGTGACCTGGGGTTGCCCGAGAGATGGCAAGATGCGAGCTATTGCTGGAACAGAAAGGGCGCATCTGCCACACTTAAGCAAGACTGTGGAAGGCCAGGAACCTCCGTGTGATAAACGGGAAAAGCAATTCAGAATGAATGAGCTGTGCTCCCATCTGCAGTGGGAAAGGCAGTAAAAAGCAAAAAATGGCAGGCTTAGTGAGGCAGAAAGGCATCACGTGGGGTGAAAATCATTTCATAAATAATTTGAGCTTCTACAATGAAATACAGACAGCACATTCCTCATCTGGTCTCCCCGGACCACTCTCGCCCCTGCTGCTTCACCAGGCTTTTGGACGCACCCTTTTCCTCAGCACGAGGTCTACAACCATGGAGAATGCTTAGTAAGCCGTTTATTATTTTACCCTACTTTAGCTTCCCAGACACAAGTATCACCAGTGCCTGGTACCAAACCAAAATTCGTTGCCATCGAGTCAATTTCAACTCACAGCAACCCTATAAGACAGAGTAGAACTGCCCCATAGGGTTTCCAAGGCTGTAAATCTTCATGGAAACAGACTGTCACGTCTTTCTCCCTCGGATCAGCTGACGGGTTCTAACCACCGACCTTTTGGTTAGCAGTTAAGCATTTAACCACTGCGCCACTGGTATCTTCTTACGTTTCCACCACCCGTTGACCCGCCCCAGACTCCCATCTTCTGGGCGGAAGGAAATACAGTGTTTCCCTCAGGTTGTAGCTTGTATGTCATTGACTTCAGGAAGCCTTTCCTAGTCCCCTAATCTGAGTTAGATCCCCTTACATGGGGTCCCTAGAACCAAGTGCCTTTCCCTACGAAAGCCTTTCTTTGCCACAGTGTATTGTGATTGCCCATGACTTTCTATTTATGAAACATTTCAAACTATAGAAAAGTAAAAAGGATACAGAAATATCTTCGAACGGCTTCTTTATTGCTTTGGCATCTCCCTACTCCTCAGCTTCCCATCCTTGCAAATGGAGGCATGGACACGCCACGGGAGAGATATTAGGACCTGCCCCAGACAGAACTGGCTTTGATCTCCGGCAGGTGATGCTAGAGCTGTCCAGCTGTCTGCTCCTCCAGGAAAATCTGGGCTCAGGCCTGACTGATAAACACAGTGGCTCCTGCTCACCTTGAAAGAGAAGTTTTACTAAATTATAGTAAGACACAATACACGCTCAGAACGTGGGTCCTCCTGTTTCCCACCCGTTCCCCACCCCCCAAACCATACAGCCCAGCCTCTCAGCTTCCCGGAGCATTGGGAATTGAAGGAATGACTTTCTTGTCTGTTTTAATCGAGGCAGAGTTTGAGTTCAGATAGTATTCTCTTTGCTTTTAGAAGGGCAGGCATACGGTCCTTCTTCCGCCCTCTTCCTCATTCAGGCCCACACATGAAAAAAAGAAAAGAGAAGTATCTTGAAACAACTAAACAGATTTTTTAAATAAAGAAATAAAATGCTATAGACACAAAATAGTATTACCATTGTTATTCATATGTAATTACATATGTATCTAACTAAACACAATATTTAGTACAGTATTGCTTGGTATGTTTCAAATTTAATATAGTTGATAATGTACATGTTCCTTAGCAACTTTTTTTCACTCTATATTGTGCTTTGATATTATAGTAATGAAGAAATTAAGACCACAAAGCACAAACTGTGGGGAAAAAAACCTAATAAATTTGATCACATTAAAATGAAAAAAAAAACTCTGAGTGATTAAAAAAAAATTCTGTAAATGAAGCTAAAAAAAAGTTGCAGAATGTAACTACTTGTTTTAAAAATCTACTATTCTATCAAAGATATTTATGTTCATAATTTAAAAAGTCAGAATTTTTTCTACTATATTTACAATAAAAGGGTCTCTTACTTTACCCCTCCTCCCTCTAACTTCCATTATCCAGAAGAGAACTTCCATTCTCTTTCAACTTTTTAACTATTTTTTTTCCAAAACTGGCCTCTATTTTTAAAAATAATACTCTTACACTGCTTTTAAAAAAAAACTACCTATTGAGTTTATATTATGGGAGGCAATGATTTAGGTTTCTTAAGTCTCACTCATCTCTCTCAGGAAAAAATTTCTGCCGTCCAAATAAAATGGGAGCTCATGATTGAAACTAAATTGTTATAAAAACTAAAATTACATTTCCCACATATCTCTGTTGGTTAGTGGAAATTTATATATACCACACAGATATAGTGATTGTGATCACTCAATTATCATTTTAAAATTAATAAAACAAGTATTTTTACCACAAATGATTATACATGTTAACATAACAATATGATGAATTAAAGTACAACTTTATACTTGTAAACAATCATCCACAAAATCAATCATGTGCCTGGTAGAGCAGGTAGATTACTTGGCTACATTGTTTATTTGTTAATTTTAACAGAATAAACAAGAAGATACAGAAACATCTATCAAGAATGTATGCCAAAATGGAACAACCAGAACAGAAATAATGAGAATGTTCATGCACTGTGAAAAATGTGACCAATGTCACTGAACAACTTGTGTAGAAATTGTTGAATGGGAGCTTAAGCTGCTGTGTAAAACCTTCACTGAAAACACAATAAAATATTATTTAAAAATAAAAATAAAAAATATATATATACATATATATACATATATGTCGGAGCCCTGTTGGCACAGTGGTTAAGAGCTCAGCTGTTAATCAAAAGGTTGGCAGTTCAAATCCACCAGGCACTTCTGGAAAACCCTATGGCGCAGTTCTACTCTGTTCTGTAGCGTCGCTGTGAGTCGAAATCGACTCGACAACAATGGTTTTATATATACATCAGCACTTCCATGTTCAACTCAGGCCAGTGCTTTCACTGAGAATGACTAGAAAAGCAGATAGCAAACTATAACCCGTTGCCTTGAGTCAGTTGTGACTTATAGCAACCCTACAGGACAGAGTTGAACTGCCTGATAGCGTTTCCAAGGCTGTACTTTTTAACGGAAGCAGACTGCGACACCTTTCCCGTGGAATGGAGCGACTACCATGTTCTAACCACCAACCTTTCTGTTATCAGCCCCTCTTAATTTAACCACTGCGCCACCAGGGGTCCTGAAAAGCAGGATAAAATAGACAAAATTGTATCTTTTTTGAAAGCACTGAAGAGTTGCTGAAGAAACTCGAAGTTGAGCAACAAGATTCTGGAGAGATGAGGTGACATTCTGCAACTGATTTGTCCCTTGGGGCATTTGTTAATTCTGGGTGCTGGGCAAGAGGCTGTGAATCCAGCCAATAAATTTAGGGAGAAAGTCACTAAAGGCCAAAGATGACAGTAGAGTGTTTGGCAGTTTGGGGACCGGAGAAAAAAGAATTGGAATCTGAGCGATCCGAATCCCAGTGAGAAGGGTGGGGCAGATAACTAATTCTGACACTTGGCCTGCTTTTCCCTCAAAACATTTGCCAAATTCTGAATCTGTCTGGAAAAGGAAATTAAGAAACCAAGCAGAAAATCTCTAAAAAGTAGAGCAGTTTTTGCAGTCTCGATAGACATCAGGATGAAAGGATCATGGGGAGCACCCCAGGTCCTCAGGTGTAATCCTAGGAGGGCTACTCTCTAGAAATAGGATGAATTAGAGATGAAAAGACCTCAGAAAACTGTAACACAGCCTGGACTTCTTCCATCTCTGACTGGATTAAGATGGCAGCCCCTTAGCAGAGGGAGGGGTAAAACCTCTCTAGAGGAGGCTATCACCCCAAAGACTGTAATTTTTTAAATATAATGCCTGGTATTGAATCAAAAATTACCAGGCATCCCAGGAGACAGAATCAATTACAAAAGAAGGAAGGAAGACAGACTAGTGATCCAGGTATTTTAGTTATCAAAAAGACAATTAAAATAATTATGATGAATATGTTCAGGAAAAATAGATGAAAAGAAGATATGTCATTAGTTAAAACCAAATATCAACATGAACTGAGGAGAGCAACATATATCAAAAAATTAATAATAATTGTGTTTCACATTTATTGAATGTTTACTTTGTGCCAGGCACTGTTCTAAATGACTCTTTGATTTCTCATAACAAATAAAAATTATTCTTTTCCCTACTTTACAAATGAGGAAACAGAGATAAAATAGTTAAATAAATGTTTGAGGTCCAATAACTAGAGCCAGAATTTGAACTTAGGCAGTTTTTCCACCTCCACCCCCTCCCAAAAAAAAACCCAAAGGCATTGCTGTTGAGTCAGTTCTGACTCATAGCAATCCCATGTATGCAGAACAGAGCTGCTCCTTAGGGTTTTCAAGGCCGTGACCTTTCAAACACAGATGGCCAGCCCTCTATTCTGAGGCACCTCTGGGTGGGTTTGAACTGCCAACCTTTCAGTTAGTAGACAAGTGCTTAACCAATTGAGCCACTCAGGGACTCTTAGTATGTCTCAGGCTGGGTTCTCTAGAGAAGCAAAATCAGTAAAGCATATATATATGAGAGAGAGAGAGATTTATATTAAGGAAATGGCTCACTCCGTTTTCAGAGGCTATAAGTCCCAAGTCTGTGAAGCAGAAAAGAGAATTCTCCAGATTCATGTAGCCACAGGGGCTAGTGAACCTAAGATCAGCAGGCTGGAGGGCAGTGTTGCCACAGGCTGTGAAGGTCAATGAATCTCAGGATCAGCAGGCAAGACTGCTGGCAAGCTTCTAGCCCAAGTCCCAAGAACCGGAGGCCAGACGAACAGGAGCCAGCTGCAGGATCCAGAACAAGCAAAAGTCCCAGCAAGGCGAGCAGGAAGGAAGCAGGCAGAGGAGGGCAGGGAGATGAAGGCTGAGGGGGCAGTGAGCCATCACAGGCCCCATCTCCACCAGTACCACTCAGCGGATTCCATCATGGGGGTGATGACGTATCAAATTTCAAGAGGGAAGTGATCACAACATTATACAACTGCCAAAACCCTGAGAATCACGGCCCAGCCAAGTTTACACACAATCTTAACTATCACATAGTCTATCTCCAGAGCCTTCAATTTTAATCACAATGCAATGGAGAGTATGCATTTTGTACAATTACAAGAGCCATAGATAGATAATGTTTTGGGTAAAGAGATGTAGATCAAATTATTTAGGTCACTGAAGTGTTTTCTATTTTTCTCATGGTCTTAAACCATGAGAATATGAGAGTCCCAATTTAGCCTAAATTGCATAGATGTGTATTTTTGAATCCATGCTGCCCAATAATGTGTGTCTGAGAATATGGAAGGCTCAGAAAAAAATGTGTCTAATTTTAAGTAAACTAAAAATGGAAAATAAAGACAAGTATGTGACCAAAAATAGTGCTCAACATTAACTACCACCTTATTTATTTTTGTCAGGTTTTGCCTGGAGACCCTTAATTATCATAATTGCCACACGTGGATTTTTAGCTAACAGCACTACACAGTGATTTATTTATCCCATCTGTGAGCAGATAAGTTTGAATCAAAAAAAAATTCCACTATACCCGGACAGAAAATTCCACTACACACGTATGCTCTACTCTTTCTAGCAGTAGCCCCTGAATAAACAGAGTTTTCATTCTCTGCTACACATGCCTCCTGTTGACACACACATACTTGGTTTGCCATTTTGCAAAGCAAACATTTAAGAGATGTATTTGATAGCACAGTGGACTCTAGGGTGGGAAATCCCTCCCTGTTCTCCTCCAGTCCCTCCTCCAACAATGTCTCTCCAATGCCAGAAACATCTACCAATAGATCTGATTCCTCTAGGTCGCCTCTGTACAGATAACTCAAACATTCATTATCATTTTTACCTTATTATGAATGCACAAATTGACTTCATCTCATGAGCAGCTAGCAGAAATCAGAGAGATTATGAACTCAGAGTTTTGACTAGGGTACAGTAAGCAGAAGTCATGGCAATGTGTGAACATAAACTACAGTTTTATCACCACAAAATAAACACAATAATGTAACCTACCTCATAGGATTGTTGTGAGGATTGAATGAGAATAATGAGCATAAAAATGCTTCACAAAATAAATGTTTGGCACACCAGTAGGTACTCAATAACCAGTTGCCATAGAGTAGATCCCAACTCATGGCAACTCCATGTGTGTGTGTCAGAGTAGAACTGTGCTCCATGGGGATTAAAGGTTAGATTTTGGGAGTCCGTGCAGAGGCACCTCAGAAGAAAGGCCTTCTGATCTACTTCCAAAAAGTCAGCCATTGAAAACTCTGTGGAGCACAGTTCTACTCTGACACACATGGGGTCTCCATGGGTCAGAATTGACTCCATGGCAACTAATTGTGTTGTTGTTGTTTTGTTTGTTGGTTTTAGGTGCTCAATAAATGGTGGCTTCTATAATTAATTATAATGACTCTGATAATGATGGAGACATCTCAAAGAATCAAATAAATTTAAAAAGAACTGGCATTATAGTTGTGGTACTAGTTATGAATAGGAGCCCTGGTGGCACAGAGGTTAAGAGCTCAGCTGCTAATCAAAAGGTCAGCAGTTCAAATCTACTGGCTACTCCTTGGAAACCCTATGGGGCAGTTCTATTCTGTCCTATCGGTTTGCTATGAGTAGGAATTGACTTGACTGCAACAAATTTTAGTTATGAATAAAGTTAAATAAAAGAATGAAATTCACCCCCCCCCCCCTGCTGTCCAACATGGTTTTGCTGCTTTGGAAGATATGTGAAGAACCTGGAAACATCTTGTGATCTTATTGTTTAGCATTACATTCCTAAAGATTCATACATTTCAAATTAATTTATTTAAAAGCATTTGATGGAATTAGAATGTCAAGTTTACGGTTAAGATCCTCTCTCTACATTTATTGAGTGATCTGTTATCTCTTCATATCTCTTCTTGTGAACCAATTAGACTTATCAGTAACATAATGTCCACCCACACAAGGTTGGCGGACTGCTGTTTTTCTGATCTGAAAATAATCTTCACTAGATATTAGTACGACATGCCTATTGAGCTGTTTGTCCAATAGCAAGAGTGGATTGTACATATAATTCCAGTATTTTCTCACTGAGTTCATCTTGTGACCAGAAGCAAACCTTTCCGAGCTTGTTAATAGGTTTTATAGGTGCAGTTTGCTACAGATCAAACATAGGCTAATTGTCTCCTGGGATGCAAGAACTTGGGAATTTGCCTTATTAGTGCTATTCTCTAACAAACCTAGCTTCTCAGAATGATTTCCCCTGGGATGTGAATAATATAAACTTTTATTCTGTCACCTGAAGAAGTATGTTTATCTATGAATTAGTATGAGTGGAAGAGAAAGATCTGAAAAGGCAGAAGCCTCTGTTTAAACTAGGATGCCATGTGAGGTGAGGGGCTGGCTGGAATCCTTGATAAGTCACTGATCATTGGTTAGTGGCTCTGTCACTTATCAGCTCTGTAATCTTGAGCATTTCCACTTTTCTTGTGAGATAAACAAAGTTGTTAGAGTGGAGAGTTTCTAAGCTCTCTTTCTCATTCTAAAATTCTATTAGTCATACTGCTAGAAGAGGAAATTGAAGTTGGAAATAGTTTTATTATTTTTTTAAAGAGATTCCACTTTCAAAGGATAACATGATAACAACCTATATGGATAAAAAATATTTTAATATAATTAAATTACACAGATTAGTGGAAATAAATGAAAGTCAACGAATTTTCTCAAGAGTTACTTTCAAGTATACCTTCAAAATCAAAAGAACTACCCACATAAATTTAGACAACTGATTATTGACACAGGCACAGAGGCAATTCAATGGAGAAAGGAACAAATGGTGTTAGAAAAAAAGGATATTGATATGCAAAAAATGAAATGAGACACAGATCTTGTATCTTTCACAAAAAAATTTACTCAAAATGAATCATAGACCTGAATTGCAGTGCAGTGGGTTTCTCTTTATATATGGCCTTCCTGGCCCTGGGTTTGTAGTTCTACCAAGATTATTTGCTAGACCACAATCTTGCAAAGGGATTGGATAGCTTACTACGCAAATAAAGTGCATAAAACCCTTGTAAAGATTGGACAATTTACTATGCAAATAAGATGCATAAAACCCTTGTGGGGAATGGTCAATTACTAAGCAAATTAGGTGACTGTGGCCTACCAAGGGGCTTGGCCAGTTGGTAGTCTTGGTTAAAGGAGTAGGCTTATAAAAGAGCCAATCCCACAGAGTTCGAAGGGGACCTCACTACTCACTACCATCAAAAAGAACCTGGAGCAGAGCATGTCCTTTGGACCTGGGGTCCCTGTGCTTAGAACTTCCTAGACACAGGAGACAGAGAGAGCTGTAACACTGGAGACAGCTCAAGACAGCAGCAACAAGAGACGGTGGCAGCATGAGACAGCAGACAGCAGTAGTGAGTTTGCTGACCCACAGAGTGAGAGAGCTGAGCATCTCAGGGCAGGGGGCTTGCTGTGGAGGGAGGTGCCTCTGGGGACTTGTGGACAAAGGCTAAAGAACTGTAACGTTTGCCTGAGCAGGGCAGACGCCAGGCCAAGAGCGAGGCCCAGCAGCAGAGGCCAGGCCAAGAAGCACAGCCTGCCTATGGGCACAGCCAAAAAGGAGCTGAGAGCTGTCCTGGTTACAAGTTGTCCTGACTGATGAACTGTATCCTGCATCCTGTTACCTCCAAGTTGATTCTGATCCGGAGTTGTAGCACTTCCCTAACAAACCACATAACCGTAAGGACAGTCAGTGAGGCCATTGCAACAAATTATCAAACCCAGCAGAGAAGCAGAGAGTGCCTTGGGGAGGACAGCTGGTGTCAGAATTAGTAAAAAAATTTTGGAGCTATGTTTGACACCCACCTCATAGGAATCAGCTTTGGGCAGATCTTGATTCTCATCTCTTCCCTGGAGTTAAAGGGTTTCTGATACCACCAGATTATATAAATGTAAACTATATAACTTCTAAAAGAACACTTAGGGAAAAAATCAACATGACTGCATTTTTGTGATGAATTTTTAGTTATAACACCAAAAGCACACCCCAAAAAAGGGGGCAAAAAGATGACAAGTTATATTTTAAAACTTTTGCTCTGCAGAAGACACTGCTAAGAGGATGAAAAGACAAACCACAGACTGGGAAAAAAAGTACTTGCAAAATTCATACCTGGTAAAGGACTTGTATCCAAAATATACAAAGAACCCTTAAAATTCAACAACAATAATACAAACAATACGATTAAAAAACAGGCAAGCCATCTGAACCTACACCTCACCAAAGAAGATAGACAGATGGAAAATAAGCATATAAAGAAAAGCTCAATACCATTCGCCATTAGAGAAATGTAAATTAAGACAACAATTAAATACTACTATTAAGTAGCTTCTAATACACACCTATTAAGGAGCCCTGGTGGTGCAACTGTTAAGCGCTCCCTGCTAACCTACAAGTTGGAGGTTTGAACCCACCCGGTGGCTCCATCTCCGCAGGAGAAAGACGTGGCGATCTGTTCCTGTAAACATTACAGCCTAGAAAGCCCTGTGAGGCCGTTCTGCTGTCACATAGGGTCGCTGTAGATTGGAATCCGTTCGATGGCACCTGAAAACAATGACAATGACACATTTATTAACCAGTAACCAGTTGCCATCAAGTTGATTCCAACTCACAGGAACTCGTGCGTGTCAGAGTAGAACTGTGCTCCTTAGAGTTTTCAATGACTGACTTTTCAGAGGTAGATCACCAGGCTTTTCTTCCAAGGAGCCTCTGGGTGGACTCGAACTTTCAACCTCTTGGTTAGCAGCTGAGCACCTTAACCATTTGTACCACCCAGGGTCTCCAACCAAGGGAAAGAGGCTAGAATGATTTAACTGATAATGGATTAGGGTTAGAGACATCACTGTGAGCTCATGTTTAGCTTTATATATATACAGATAGTTAAATGTAGAAATATTTATAGGTATGTGTATATACATGGGTTACTATACCCACATGTATTTCTTCTTTCAACTGAGAGAGCCTGGAAACCGTGACACCCCAGTAGCAATGAGCATATCTAGCACCCTAGTCTTGGTTTCTAATACCATTCTGTAATAAAAGGAACTGTTATTTCTTGGATAAGTGGTTGATTTTAGAACCGGGCAGAAAACATTCGATATGAGTCTAGAGCATTGTATAGTACCAGAAAGCAAAAAGTAGTTAAAAAACAACCACACACCCGAGTTATGGCAAAGGGACACAGGAGACAACTGAAAGACCTCCCAGTGGCCAAAACTGGAACAATCTGAGCAACAAAATTAATAAAGTAGTATTGGATTATAACCCAAAGTATAAAATAAGTATCCATGAGTCCATGCTGATATAAATAAATGTTTGAATAAATTAATAAATGGGGGAGAGTAGACAAATCTCCCATGCAAAAGAATTCCAAATAATTTATGTGGATACTCTGCCCTCAAGCAGATGGATAACTTTCCACTCTTTAAGTGTAGCCTGCATGAATAACTTCTTTCCAAAGAGAACAGTATGGAAAGGGGAGAAAGAGTAACTTTACAGTGGAGAAATCTGACAAACACTATGTAAGCCAAGTGTCTTAGTCATCTAGAGCTGCTCCAACAGAAATACCACAAGTGGATGGCTTTACAAAGAGAAATGTATTCTCTCACAGTCCAGTAGGCTACAAGTCCAAATTCAGGGCATCAGCTCCAGGTGAACACTTTCTTTGCTGGCTCTGGAGGAAGGTCCATGTCATCAATCTTCCCTTGGTCTGGGAGCTTCTCTGCGCAGGAACCTCAGGGCCAAAGGACACGCTCTGCTCCCAGCACTGCTTTCTTGGTGGTATGAGGTTCCCATGTATCTCTGCTGGCTTCTTTCTTTTATATCTCAGAAGAGATTGCATTAAGACACTAATCTTGTCAACCTCATCAGTATAACCTCATCACAGTGATAGAATTTACAACACATAAGGAGATCACATATAATCTCATCATAGTGGTAGAGTTTACAACACATAAGGAAATCACATCAGATAACACAATCACACAATACTGGGAATCACATCTTTGGGGGGACACAATTCAATCCATGACACCAAGTAATCAAGTTAACATCAGCAATGATAAATCATAAACATAGCATGTACACTTGATATGTTGGGTTGAGAATGGTACTTTACTTCTGTAATTTTCCTCTCAAAACCCCATAACCGCACTCTAATCATAGGGGAAGCATCAGAAAACGTCCTGTTTAGGTACGTTCTACAAAACACTTGGCTATTAATGCTCAAAACTGTCAAAGTCATCAAAAGCGTGAAAAGTTGGAGAAACTGTGACAGCCAAGAGGAATCTAGGGAGACCCGGTGGCTAAATGTAATGTGGGATCCTGGATGAGACCCTAGAACAGAAAAAGGACACTGGGTAAAAACTAAAAATCTAACTGAAGTATGAACTTTAATGATAATGTATCTATATTGGTTCATTAACTGTGTCATATGTACCATACTAAGGCCAAGAATTGGAGAAACCGAGTATGGGGTATATGGGAATTTCTGTACTCTCTTTGCAATTCTTCTGTAAATCTAAAACTATTCTAAAATTAAAAGTTAATTTTTAAAAGATCAAATAAACTGAGTGTTTCTGGGCAATGCTATTGCTTTGAATGTTTTTTTTCTCCTCTGTAGTAAATGAAATAGTTGCTACATAAATCATCCCACTCTTTGATATTAATTGGTCTTCTAAGGATCCTTCAATTTTGGGAATAAGTTGCATCTGTACAATTACGTCTTTGAACATAAAATATTACCGGCCAAAATAAGGCACAGAACAACTCACTTTTTTTTTTGGTGAACATTTCAGCGACCATAATAAAAATCAGCAACTTAACGACAAAAACAAATCAGAGCCCCACTGATTTGGGGATGATTTTATTGTTTAAAATATAAATTATAGACGGTGTATTGAAATAGGTAGAAGGCCAAAAATAGGCTGGATTCTTTTTTGCACCTGTTAGTTTCTCCTGAGTTGTTCTTTGATTTAAAATGTTTTCTGGGGATGTGGTCTGGCATATACATTGCTGGACTGAGTGTTCAGAAACTTGCGTTCTGGTCCTGATTTACCCAACAACAACTTATGTGACTCCGAACCTCCACGTTTTTCTGTATAAATGCAGAGATGGGTCAAGCTGACCTCTAAGATTTCTTCCTGCTTTATGATTGTAGACACGAGTAACTTGTTACCCCTGGCTAATAGAGTATCATGGGTTTGTTTTTAATATTAGCTGGGCTCAACTGACACAGAGGGGGGCCCTGAGGTAACAGGATATAGGATGGGTAAGAAAAGAACAGCTGAAGTTTAATCTAGAAAAGGTAAGTCTTAGAAGAAACCTGACTCCAAATGCCTGAAGGATGGTCACATGGAAAGAGGCAGAAGATACGTTTTCAAACACCCTAAAGAACAAAAGTAAGGCCGACAGATATGCAGGAATACCAGTTGCGCTTGAGTCGATTCTGACTCATAGTGACCCCATGTGTGTCAGAGTAGAACCGTGCTCCGTAGAGTTTTTCAATGGCTGATACTTTGGAAGTAGATTGCCAGGCCTTTTTTCGAGGGGGGGTTGCGTGGGGGGGTGCCTCTGGTTGGACTCGAACCTCCAACCTTTCAGTTAGCAGCTGAGCACAGTGACATTAGCACAGTAACACAGGGACTATGTAGGAATAGCCTGCATTTAAACCAGGGTAACCCATCCTTTGAGGTGTGATGGCATCAGTCAGAGAGCCCCAGACAGACTGGATCGTAAACCACTGGTGATTCTTCATGGCAGAGGAGGCAGATTCCAACTCACCTATTTTGTTCTGTTTTTTAACTGCGTTAGTGTTTCCTTCTCCAAAACTGCCTTTCCTCCCTTCGTCATCTCATTCCCTCTCCCGCCACCCCCACCCCAACCTAAGTGTCTGATACCCTAGTTCAGGGGAAATCATTCTGAGAAGATAGGTTGGTACAAATATTTTGTTGAGAAGCACTGATCTAGGTAATGTAAAAGCCCATCGCCGCTCTAAGATTCTCTGGCTCCACCAGAAAGCATCAGCTCTGCTTGTCTCCACCCCTGAGAGCCTCCTCCTCATTCCAGTCTCATCATGGCATCCCTGTGTAATAGCTCCTTTCCGAACACAAGACGCTGTTTCATAGCATTAAACAGTGTTTCATAATGACACAATTTTACCAGCCTTGGAATTAGCTCTTATTGACCTCTGAGACAACTTTTTTAAATGCTGAAAACTCCTCCTGTGCATTTGCACTCAGGCACCTAGGTAATCTGGGTAAGGAGTCTTCCTTAAATTCACAATCATTTTTGGTGGGGGAGGCTGTCTTGCCACATTATAATCTTTGTTGTTATTGTTGTTAGGTACCATCAAGTCACCTCCAACTCATGATGACCTGATTTATGTACAACAGAAGGAAATATTGCTCCATCCCGTGCCATCTTCAAGATTTCATTCTACTTGTATCCACAACCAACATTATAATCTAGGAGTGTTCATTTCTTCCCTCAGTTGGAAATCCACAGGCACTGAGTAGACACTGCTTTTCCATCCCTTAAGCGGTATGTTGGTTGGAAGCCACAGTGCATTGCAGATGGGCATTCCTGGAACGGCTTTTTCTCCAAGACCACACTTCTCTTCCAGGCCATCCGTGGAAACGAGAAGAGCATAAACATGCTTGGTGGACAGTCTTCCTGGGGAAGAGTTCTGCCATTTCACATCTTCCGTAACAACTCAGAAAACAAGCTCTCAACATAGAAAGTGACCTCATAGAGGAAGAACATAATCTAAAATGTTTCCTTCTAATTTCCCTTGCTGAGAACAAACCCTGAGATCACCATCTTGAAATCTAACACGGAAAACAGGTTCTCATCATACAACATAAACTTCAAACCACGGTGCTTTCTTCTTTCTTCCTTCCTTCCTTGCTTTCTTCCATCCTTCCTTGCTTCCTTCCATCCTTTCTTTTTTTCTTTCTTTTAAATAGAACAAACTGCTTATCAGTTTCATTGGTAATGATTTATCACTTTTATTGATAATGAAAACACATATAAGCAACAGCCTGGCTTCTAAGTCACATAGTATTCTATTGTCTTTCTTTTCTCAGCTAATCAAGGTAGTAAAATAATGGACTACGTGACTAATAACAGCCTTACTAAACTCTAAATAGGGTTCAGACTAAGCTTAGTGGGGGTTCTGTTTATCTGACAACCACACCAGTGCTTAGCAGGTTCCTTCACCTATTTCGTTAATTCAAGGGGACCTTTATCTCTCAGGAGGAGATTTCCACCACTCACGTGTTTCCACTGTACCTAACACCGACTTCTGTTATTCTTATCCCATTACACGGAAATAATTTATTTACAGGTGTGTCTCACCTGCTAGATGATGAGTTTTTTTGAGGACTGTAAGCATATTTTGAAGCCCTGGCGGCACAGTAGTTAGGAGGTCGGCTGCTAACAAAAAGTTCAGTAGTTCGAATCCACCAACCGCTCCTTGGAAATCCTATGGGGCAGTTCTACTCTGTCCTGTAGGGTGACTGTGAGTCGGGATTGACTTGAAGGCAACAGGTTTGGCTTTTTGGTTTTTGGTAAGCATGTTTTATTCATCTATAGCGTTTTCAGCAACGGGAGCAAAGAGCTGATCAATCCTTGCTTGTTGAATGAGTGAGCCATCAGACAGTGAGGCTGGTGGTTAAGAAGATGCGCTCTGCTGCTGGAAGTCTGTGTGTTTGAATTCTGCCTCCCCCATTTTCCAGCTTGGGACACTGAGAAATTATTTAGCCTATTTGTGCCTCAGCTAACCCGTTAAATGGGATTAACAAAATCTCCCTCATAGGGGTATTGAGTTAATATGTATGAATCACATAGAAAAATGTGGGCACACTAACATTCTAATACATATTTGTTGTGGTTGTTATTACTATTACCAGACAGTAATAATACCCACTTTAGTAATGCTGAAAGGATTTCCAGCATGAGATCATTATTCTTCCCACTAGAACCTCTGATAGTGAGGAGGCAAGAGAAGTGAACCACAGGACACAGGGACAAGAGAATGATGTTTAAAATATGCTATGTCACCTGTGAACGAAATGTAGCTAAGATTGGGGGCACTCACTATGTGCCAGGCACGTGTCAGATGTTGTATATATAGGACTTCATTTCACTTCCGGAACAATTATGTGAGCTGGGGATTATTATTATTATTCCTATTTTTAAAAGATGAGGAAAACGAAGCTTAGAGATGTCCCACAACTTGCCAAAGATTATATACTAACAAGTGCATCATCTGGGCCCGGAGATCTTTCTGTTCAACAGTTGCCTCACAATGCAACATGCACAGAGCAAATGAATTGGAGGAATGTAACTAAACAATCTCTATCTCAGGGTCCAATTTATGAGGCTGTAACCCATGTCATTAGTCCTCACCAGCCAACAGTGCTAATGAGGTCCATAAAGAGTAACATCCAAACGATGAAAGTTCTCCAGCCCCCTCTATCCCTGAACTGAGCCACCTGGATACATTTTTGGGAGTTGAAGCATGCAATTTATTTAAAAAATGTTTAAGCCAAGTAGCTGTAGATTATAGTTATAGATTGGAGGAAGACTCATTAACAACCTTCGATATGCAGATGACACAGCCTTTCTTGCTGAAAACAGAGGACTTGAAGCACTTACTGATGAAGATCAAAGACTATAGCCTTCAGTACAGATTACACCTCAACATAAAGAAAACAAAAATCCTCACAACTGAGCTAACAAGCAACATCATAATAAACAGAGAAAATATTGAAGTTGGCAAGGATTTCATTTCACTTGGATGCACAGTCAATGCCCGTGGAAGCAGCAGTCCAGAAATCAAACGATGTATTGCATTGGGCAAATCTGCTGCAAAAGACCTCTTTAAAGTTAAAAAACAAAGATGTCACTTTGAGGACTAAGGTGCACCGGACCCAAGCCACGGTATTTTCAACTGCCTCATATGCACGGGAAAGCTGGACAATGACTAAAGGAAGACTGAAGAAGAATCAATGCATTTGAATTATGATGTTGGTGAACTGTGGGCTGCCAGAAGAATGAACACATCTGTCTTGGGAGAAGTACAGCCAGAATGCTCCCTAGATGCAAGGATGGTGAGGCTTTGTCTCATTTATTTTGGACATGTTAGTAGGAGGACCAGTCTCTGGAGAAGGACATCATGCTTGGTAAAGAAGAGGGTCAGTGAAAAAGAAGAAGACCCTCAATAAGATGGATTGACACAGTGGCTGCAACAATGGGTTCAAACACAGCAATGATTGTGAGGATGGCGCAGGCCCGGGCAGTGTTTCGTGCTGTTGTACATCGGGTCGCTATGAGTTGGAACTGACTCAATGCCACCTAACAACAGTTATTAATTTATTATGTAGCTATAATCAAATAGCAGGAGAAAGATGTGGCAGTCTGCTTCCATAAAGATTATAGCCTTGGAAACTCTATGGGGCAATTCTACTCTGTCTTATGGGTTCGCTATGAGTCAGAATCAACTCTACGGCAATGGGTTTTATAATCAAATAATTAGAGACACAAATTCCCCTGGTTGTCATCTGTCAAAACTCTGAAACCACAAAACTCTGAAGGTGGGTTTCATATATTTGCCCATAGTCGTGGCTGTACTTGCAGCCCATTTCCCGCAGAGGTGCTATGATAACTGAGTGTTTTAAAATCGCAACACCGCACATCAAGCAGTAAATATTAGTATCTCCCCTGTATGGGTGAAGCAACTGAACTTCTGAGGGTTAAATGACTTGTCTAAAGTCATACAGTTAACAAGGAGCAGAGCAGGACAGAAACCCAGATTTTCAGCTTCCACACAGCCTTGCTGGCAATCAGCCCTGAGCCACTGACTGAGGAAATGCTTTCTGACAGGCAGTGTGCTGAGGGCTGGAAACAGAAACTTGAATCAGACATACTCCTACCTTGTTGAGAAGACAGATCCACAAATAATTATAATAAAATGCAAAGATGATGGTGGAAGATGTATATATATAATACCACAGGGACACACGAACGCTTTTAAAAAGAGGTGACATTTGAGCTGGGTGTTGGAGAGTGAGTAGGAATTTACCAGGCAGGCAGGGAGGGAACATGCATCCTGAGCAGAAGGCAATGTGTGTGCAGGTGTTCGCAGAAAACATGGAGGAGTAATGTCTTGATTCTTGCTGCATATTAAAAGGAGAGACTTTTTAAATTATATTATTCATGATACAACAGTAACAAATCTTGCAAAAGTACCCTTTAAACATGTCTATTTTATAAGTTCTAATATATATATTATGAAGTCACTTAAGCCTGGTGGAGTCCCTGAGTGGTACAAACAGTTAAGTGCTCAGCTACTAATAGAAAGGTTGGCGGTTCGAATCTACCCAGAGATGCCTCAGAGGAAAGTCCTGGTGATCTACTTCTGAAAGATCACAGCCACTGAAAACTCTACGAAGCACAGTTCTGCTCCGATACACGTAGGGTTGCCATGAGTCAGAATCAACGGCAGCTGGGTTAGGTTTTTTTCTTTGTTTGTTTGTAGCCTGGTGCATTTCAAAACTATTTTCTTAACTTTGTTCATAATCTGTTTCAGTGGTTCTAAACTGAGGGAGATTTTGACCCCAGGATACTAAATATTTCCCATTTAGAAATGTCTGTAAACATTTTCGGTTGTGAAAACTAGGGTGGTGCCACTAGTATCTAACGGGTAGAGGCCAGGGATGTTGCTAAACATTGTACAATACACAGGACACACCCCTCCCCATGACGAAGAATTATCCAGTCCAAAATGGCCATAATGCTGCTGTTGAGAAACCCTGCCCATCTGCTTCTAAATTAATGATTCTCCATTAGACTAACAGTAAGCTCAAGAGAAAGAGACTCCAGGACCGAAGGTGCAACGTTTCAGATTTCAGAGGGATCAGCACCGGGGTCGGTGAACCCGTCCTGGCCTCACCAGCTGGCAAAAAGCCTGTGCTTTGCTGTCTGGGTAAAGGGACACCACAGAAACAACACTGAAAGCAGAAGGGTCAGAGGTCCTGAGAACCTCTGGTATCACTTAAAAATCAATTTACTGATGGTTCACTTAAGAGACCGAACCACCAGCTTCAGGGTTAAGGTCCTTGCCTCCTGCAGCAAAGTGACGCAAGGGATGATGGTTACTTTTTTCCTGTGTTATTCTTTCATTCTGCTGTTTACTTACCAGTAATAACAACAGTTGATACTACTGAGCACTACTGGGTCCCAAGCACTGTGCTAGGCTGCTCTATGTAAATCATCTCACGGAACGTTTTCCGTTGCAACATTATTTCCAGAATTACACTTTCTCCTGCTGGGAACTCATACTTATCATGAGAGAAAATACAGGTGCAGTTCCACAGAGAGGGTGGGTACACAGCCTATGAGAGAACACATGGTTGTCAGTTCTCACAGGACTAGGTGGGAGAGAAAATTCAGTCATCAGATCGGTGTAGTTCAATAAGTCGTTACTGGCGTTCCTATATATCAGGTTCTACGCCATTTTCTTAGAAAGCTCTTACTCTCAAGGAGCTTGCAGAAGAAAAAATACATATATAGATAGATATTCACATCTGTTTTGTTCCACAAAAGTTCACATTCTTCAGTGATTCCGGACTAGTATTACCTTTCAAGCAAAAACATTACGTTCAGGGGAATTTGGCTTAGCCCAGGCCCAGTGCTAGATAGAGTTCAGGCCCAACGAGGCTGTTAGCTGGTGGGACAGGCAGGGAGGAGTTCATCTGAAGGAGTGGCTTCATTTGAGAGCTTTGTTGTTAGTCGCTGTTAAGTTGATTCAGACTCACAGAGGGACCCATGGGCGTGCAAAGTACAACTGCTCCATAAGGTGTTCAAGGCTACGACCGACGTTTTAGTGAAGGAGTCCTGGTGGCCCAATAGTTAAAGTGCTTGCCTGCTGGCCAAAAGGTCAGTGGTTCAATCCTACCAGCTGCTCTGGGGGAAAAAGATGTGGCAGTTGGCTTCCTGTAAAATATTTTTTAAAAAACCATTGCAGTCAAGTCGATTCCAACTCATAGCAACCCTACAGGACAGGGTAGAACTGCTCCATAGGGTTTCCAAAGAGCACCTGGTGGGTTTGAACAGCTGACCTTTTGGTTAGCAGCCATAACTCTTAACCACTACACCAGCAGGGCTTCCTATAAAATATTACAGCCTTGGAAATCCTATGGGGCACTTCTACACAGTCCTATAAGGTCACAGTTGGAATCAATGGCAATGAGTTTTTTGGGGGTTTGACCTTTCAGAAGCAGATCTCCAGGCCTGTCTTCCAAAGTGCATCGGGGTGGGTTTCAAACTGCCAACCTTTCAGATAGTAATCATGCCTAACCTCGTTTGCACCACCCAGGGACGCCTTGAGAGCTTTAGTTTTGGGCAAAAGGAAGCTGGAGCAGAGGAGAAGCAAAGGAGGAGGACATGGCCAACTTTCCTCAGGCGCACTCTGCAGATTCCGAGCTCTGTAACCAAACCAGCTGCCACCGAGTCGACTCGTCACGTTTGTGAAGCCCCATAGCGGTTTCCATGCCTGACCTTTCAGCAGCGGATCGCCAGGCCTTTCTCCCCAGGTGCCTCTGGCTGGACTAGCACCTCTGACCTTTGAGTTACCCGGCAAGTGTGAGAACCATTTGCACCTGAGCTCTACAGAGAAGTGATTTTTCAAGCTTTGTTGTTCTTTGCCCCAGTAAGAAATGTTCCACTTCCCTAGTAAAACTTTGACGAAACTCAACTTACGCTTTCTACATGTGACTCACTCTGATATTTTCCGTTCTTATCATACCCTGGTGGCGTAATGGTTAAGAGTTACGGCTGCTAACCAAAAGGTTGGCAGTTTGAATCCACCAGGAGCTCCTTGGAAACCCTATGGGGCAGTTCTACTCTGTCCTATCGGGTCGCTGTGAGTCCGAATCGCCTCGACGGCAACGGGTTCGGTTTGGTTTCAGTTTATTGTACCTTACTCACTTTCATTTTCTTTAATGCTGGTCTTGAACTAGGGTGACAGTATGTCCCAGTGTGCCCAGGACAGTCCCAGTGTATGTTTGTAGTCCCCACATAATTATTGATAGCTCCCCGTTTCACTCACGAAACCAATTTCATAACCATTAGCTCATGTTAGGAAATCCTGCTATGATTATGAGAAAAGGGCCTCAGCAGTGGGTGAAGGAAATGTTTTTACGGGAGAGAAGAGGTCCAGGCCCACGCCGAGCTGCTTCAGGGCCAGCAAGACAGAAAGAAACAGTGCAGTACAGGCTGCCTTCTCCCCATTTCTGAGCCAAAGTTTGTGGCTTTGGAGACCTACCCGTTTGGCAGGACACACGGGCAGCAGTGAAGGCAGTGAGGTGTCGCCCCCAAGTGGTTTCTCAGTGAATCGTCATGGGGCGGGGCGGGGCCCCTCTTCTCCCATCACCGGAAGAGCTGAAAGAACCTGTATGAGACACTTCGAGAATTTTTAAGGGACTTGGGGCCTGTGGTATGCAGATTGAAACAATAATCTAGTGACATGGAGTTATTTCCAATAATGTTTGAGCCCAGAGTTTCAGAAAAATTAATTACGGTTCATTTTCTTAAATTTCTGCCTAACCAAAATACTCTAGAAATAAATGATAGTTGCTTAACAGCGTTGTTTATTCATAATAAGCTATCGAAAAGTTAAAAAAAAAAAAAGTTTCCTTTAACTTTAAAAAGAAATTTGCTCCACAATACAAACTTTTCAATAGCTTTCCTGTGGATGATATTTTAAGTGTGAAACAAATAGTAAACATTTAAAAAATAATTTTTCCAGTGTAAAAGGGAGAATTTAATTACTTTCAACTCCTGTAGCTATTCATTTATTTAAACCCACCTCCATGTTCCCCTTGTCTTAAAATATGTTTGAAATGTGGGAAATCATACAGACATTTTTTAAAGATGCTGCAATCCAAAAGGAATTATTTGAAAAGAGAACTGACCCATATTCCCCCCAAACATTTTATTCTTATCAAGAGAAGCATAGTTTTTCACCACATTTAAACAAAAGAGATTTTCACATTTCTGGTTAGAATGACTAATAGCAAAAATATTTCAATCCTTTTGCCTTCTTAATATTTGTGTTGAAATTCCTGCCGTTAACCTTCCTCTCCTCGAGAACCTTATTGAATTAAGAACACAGAAAAGAATTCTCAAAGTTGATTGGTAACCAATGGAATTTCCAGGTTATTTTTACTTGCTGCTGTTCTGAACAAGGCTTTAGCAGTGCCACAACATGAATCCAGCAATGTATATTCACATGTTGTTCTCATGCACTATGCTGGGCTGTGACAGCTTCTGAGTTTTGTTTTTCTTTTTTTTTAGCTTTCCAGGCAACAGCCCAAAAGCAACTTGTTAAAGTAGGTATTTTACGCAAGATAGAAGAGAGAGAACGATCATCCTGATAGAATGCTTTGGAATGTCTTCTATAGCAGTGGGTCCCTTCTCTGCATACCAGTCCTGCCCTGAATGCTATAAGCCGGACCTTTAATGTCAAAGTTCAAAAGGGCTGTGAGGACAAATGTTCTCAAATACTCCACTGGTATAAGTCTAAATGTTGGTGTATGTGAATTCGATTCAAACAGTTCCGCAACCAACTCTGGTAAAAATTTCTCAGACCCAGTGCCTTGCGTCTGTGTCTTTTTTCTGTGTCTCTCCTCCTTGAAATGCTTTTTTTGCTTGGCTGCCTCTCTAGCCTAGCTTTCTCCTACCTCGCTGGCTGCTCCCTCTTAGTCTCTTTGGCTTGGATGCTCCTCATTTCTTCAAACTCTGAACTCGTACTGCATCCTTTTTTTTTCTGACCCAAACTCACTCATTAGGTGATCACATTCATTCTCACGATTTCAAATGCCACCTCTTTGGGGATGGTGCAGGACCCGTTCCGTTGAGCAGCAGCTAACAACAACAACTCTGAGGACAGAAGAAGGAAGGGAGTTGTTGAAGGCCAAAAATTAAGCCCTGTTTTCACAAGACCACACGTGTTTGAAAAATAACCAAAGTATTAATCAAAACAAATGTGAGAGACCAAGATGCAGAACTAACGATGATCTAAGCAGCGAATGGTGCTCAAACATCAGAGAAGATAACCACAGCGAAATCTCAGGGGTGACGTATGTTGAAGAGCTCTCCATATTGGGGTACACTGGCTTGTCTAGTCCAGAAATCTTCATGCCAGGCTCCCAAACTGACCAGGGATGAGTATGTCACATTTTGATGCGTATGCCATGTCCATGTTAATTAAAGTTATTTTTTTATTTAAAAACATCCGTAAATATTATGGAATAGAAAACAAAATTCACACAAACTTTAAAGTGAACCTTGAAACTTTTAAAAAATTGTATTATTCCAAGGGGCCATTTTAGGCTGGCCTGCAGTTCTTCGGGTACCCATTTACTCTCCGCCACTGGGAGCAATTTTGAGAAGCATCAGCCTAGTGAATGATAATCTAATCATTCATGAAAAGCATTAGAACTGATAAGAAGAATTGTAAATGTAAGAATGATTGTGGTAAAGGGTGGATGTATATGAAGTTATAACAGCCAGAAAATCTTCTAAACAATGCAATGTTCCTGATATATCCTATTCTCTAATATCTTGAAAGAGCTAGAATGTACACCTCCTTACTTATCAACTTTCTCATTATCCAACATTTGGCATCTACGACAACAGTAAAAAATCTGCTATTTGAGTATTTTGCACATTAACGACATACATCTGGCAGTCCTAAATGCTGAGGGAGGAGGCAAGAGGATTGCTGGCTGTTGTGGTTAAGGTTATGTGTCAACTTGACTGGGCCACAATTCTTAGCGGTTTGGCGTCATGTAATGATGTAATTTGGCAGGAATGCAGTGATGTAATTTGGCAGTAATGCAGTGATGTAATTTGGCAGTTATGTAATGATGTAATTTGGCAGTTATGTAATGATATAATTTGGCAGTTATGTAATGATGTAATTTGGCAGTTATG